>NW_007577815.1:174673-259144 GCF_000690725.1 Stegastes partitus
AATGAAAGAATTAGCATTCTGGGCAATCTTAACATAGCACTTAATTATTTATACAATATAAGTCAAACATAGATGTTTTTCTCTCTCTCCTGTCATTACCATGTAAATGGACAGGGGGCTGGTGTGATATTAAAATAAGCGAAGCAGCAGAATATAATAACATGTACAGAGAGGAAAAAAAAGCCACCGTGAGACAGCTGAAGAATAGAAAAATGGTTATTCTGAGAACAGCAGTAATGGATTGCTTCTATTATTGACTGTGGTGCTTTACATTTTTGGTGTCATTCCTATGTATGAATAAATACTCAATCTTATGCTTTCCTTTGCTGTAAAACCTGCCTTAATTGCAGTGCATTCAGGATTAGGTGAAATCTCCTCCTTTTCTATTCCCCAGATGAAACGGAACAAAATGATCTCATTCAAAGAGTTTGTTTTTTCCTTCAAGGCATTCTACACTGCTTGTTCTTACATTAAGTCATATTTCATTTGATACGATGCAGCTGGCAAACCACAGTTAAAACACGGCACTCTAGCATGAAGGTCTCCGGAGTCGAGTTGTGTTTGTTTAATTTAGCCCCTCATTACACCAGTGAGCAATCTCACAGCCTACAGCTGGATTGTGAGCCACCTCTGAGACTTGGCTGACATTCTCTCTGTTTGTGTGGTCAACATGGCCTGTAGTTTGTGAGGCAGCCTGGTAAACAGCAGGTCAGAGGTGTGATCCCCACAACGCTAATGTTTGTCCCTGGTCACCTCCAGTAGCTCAAAAATATCAGATACAGTTACAGTGCTGTTGCTGCACACTCGGGTGTCTTGACTTGCAGATTTTTGCACAATCATCTGTGGGCAAATAGCACATTTTTGTATTACTTAGTTTTGTCTGTGTGGCCTCTTTGGGTCTCTTGTTTGCTGCAAATGCAGCTATACATTTGGTATTAACTTTAGGAACATTGTTTTTTGTAGTTTTTTTTTTTTTTAATGTGGAATGACCTATATACACAGCTCTGTACATGCACACTGGTACTTTACTTATCTGACATATGCGGCATACATGGATGTATACAAGCATACATGATGTGCACACAAATACCTCAACTCTGCAAAAAGAAAGAGTTGGTTATGTATTCGCTGACATAAGTTACATTTTCCGATTTATCTCTGATTTCAAACATGCACTTCATATTTTATGTACACTGAGGACCAGAACATTATGCCCATGTAATATCCAGCTGGACTCTGCAAGACCTCTAAAGGTCCACTGTGGCATCTGGCACCAAGGTGTTAGCAGGAGATACTTTAACTCCTGTAAGTTGCTTGTTGGAGACACCTAGGATCAGATTTGTTCCAGCAAATCAATCCAACACACTGTCACTGGTTTACAGCTTCTTGGACCACGGCTGGAAACACTGCAGACCTAGGGCCTGTTTCACAAAAATGATTTACTGGGACTACTTACTCAAAGATCGACAAAGGTGGCAGCATCCTGTTTTGCAAATTGCAAGGAACTTTGCAGTTCTCCTCCTCTCCCATGCTATTGCATGGCTTTCAAGTAGCACATTTCTTTAGATAAGTTAAAAGGCTCTAAATTAAAGATGATTGCATGTTACAAGTTGCAGCTTGCGTGTTGCAAGTTTTACAGAGTAGAAAGAGATGGTGCAACTCAGAAAAATGTAGTTTAATAAATACTACTTGTTACAACAGAGTCGAGGATGTCTTCACACTGAAACATCCAATCAAGCATTAATTCAGCAAGACAAGGTGCAGGGCCACCGTGGCAGTGGGTTCATCCTAAAGCCTCTAAAGCAGTGAGTGGACTAACAAGCCAGATAAGATTTAGTCTAGTTTAGTCTGAACCATATTTAATGCAAAATGCATTAGTCTTGCCATTTTCATGCCTGTTGTTACCATTTGTCAAACCCAGACTGTGACAATCTTATGGGTACTTTGATGTCAGTAAAACGCTTAGTGACAAGCAGTGTTTAATGCAGATTATCATTTCTTAAGCTAATATTGCTCAGTGCAGAGGGGTGAAAAATATTGTGTTAATTGGTTTATCCATGGTAACAGGAATGTTCCTTCACACTTAACAAAATGTTTTACTAAAGAAGATTGTAAACTTTGTATGACCTGTAGGTCCTGTCAGGTTAATGTCAGTGGTGGTCACTAAGCTGAATAACTGAATATACAACCCCTGTTACACTGAGTCACCTGGGTGTATCAGGTGGCCATGTGATCAGAAGAAAGTGTAAGATGTATTCAAGAAAGAATGAAATCTAGTTGTTTAAAGCACGTCTAGAGGTGCTTTGAAACCTGATTAAACTGAGTAGAATTTGGTCTTGGTCCAACTCAATCTCAGGTCAGCTCTCAGTTCTGAGAGGTACACCGAAACACCTTCACAGGAACCTTTACAGTGGCTCATTTATATGCACGAGAGCTGTGACTCTTCACATGAACCACTTCTGCATGACAGAGCAGAAGCATGTCTTATTTAATAAACTCCTCTCCAACACAGCATCACGTCTCACACATTACTGATGAGCACTTTGAACAGATTAATTACTCAAGTGATTGCCAAATATCTTAAGGACTTCTTGGTGCAAATGGATTCAGCTGCGACAACGAGAAAAACGTTTTTTTTTTCCCCAAGTATCTAAAAATCCTTGCTGCAGTTTGCCTTCCCCTCCATCAAACTGTCCGTGCTCAAATGTGTATCGTCCCCAAACTGACAGTCGGACAGGCTTTCAGAAGAGCTTGAGGATGATACATGGCCTCAAACCCAGTCGTCAGGCACTGCGCCACTCTGCACACTTCTACTTTCACAGATTTAAGTCAACAGTAAAATTTTTCAAGCTACTGTAAAAAGGCTCCCAGCTATCTGAAGGTGAAGAAGGTTCTCATAAGTAATTCACAGTGCAGTCGGTGTAGGTTACACAGCTGCACAACCTCCAACGGCCCAGAGCAACAACAAAACCTGACTGCATCAAGTCCTCCAACGAGGCTACTCTGCAACTTATGTATTCCTGTAGCGTGTGACAAATTGTGTCAGCACATTACTCTAGTGAAGCATTTTTCATGCATAATTCATCCTCGAGCCTACATTCCACATGGACGTTTTCAAATCCCTTTGAAGTTAATTCCCTCTACGTGATAAACAGCCTCGCTCGCTCTGGCGTGTTGCAGCTTATGATTGTCTGTGTCGTCTGTGTTGGAAGAAGTCACCTGTCCAAAACAATTCTACTGTACAATACCAGAGTGCTGGAGAGATTTACATCTAATAGTTCAAACATGAAGAAGAAGGAAAAACAAAGCTTTTCTGGATAACATTTCAGGAGCGTTCCATGTTTTATGCCTTGTAAGAAATGACTGGAGGACATCTCAGTGGAAGCTGAAGCTACTGTCTGCAGCACAAAAAAGCCATCTACAGTCATGACTTTCTAGTGCATCCCTGCTCCATTAAGGATAGATACTGCATTAAAGTGGTAATTGCTACAAAACTATACTATATAGGTTTCAGTATGTTAAACATTTAACTTTGCATTCACAGATTAGAGTTTAAGAAAACTGAGCAATAAAAAGTACACATAATGAAAACAAGGTTGCATAATAAAAAAATGTCCATATTCAGTGTGAGTACCTTCTAATTTCTTATTCTGCTAGTACCAGAAGTGCAACCAATACCTGTAGAACACTTGTCTATATAAGACAGCAAATCAAAAAATCAGAAGGTCACCAGAGTTGTAACTAGTTATCCTAAGGAGGCATGAATACATGTTTCAGATTTCATGGCAATCATCCAGAATTTGTAGGGACATGTCACATTCTAACAGAAATGTACGACTCATGGTGGTGCTGGAGGAAAAGTTAATCAGTTTGGATTTAACATCTAGGAACTATGAATGGGGACCACATTTTGTGCAAATCCATCAGGACGATGTTGCAATCTTTAATTCGATAAGTGATACTTAATGGAAACTCCAGCAATGGTTGAGGTGTTTTGGTCTGGACCGAAGGAGGACCTATTAATCTCGCAACCATCCTAAGACCTACAAACCGAGATTTGCTATAAATTAGAAACATCCAAGCAGCATTTATTCGGCACATTATTTTTTGGCAGGTAATTTGGTAGTTTCCACAGACGGTGGATGGAGCAAGCACTGATATTAGTGACTGTTTTGCATGAATTTGAATTGAATTTGAAACCCAGACATTCTAAATATGGGAAGTGAGGTAGAGAAAGGCAATAGACACTTGAAACCTCAGCACATAGCTAATGCATACAGCATTATTGGTGTGTTAGCTAAAGTCCGGTAAAACTGGAATCATTTAGTTTCCAGAAGAACTGGACATCAGAATCTCTTGAGGGTCTGCCAGTAGAATTACCAAAGAAGAAGTTATAATTATGGTGTTCTAAAATCTGGTAACAACAAGCTAACATACAGCAAAACTGTCTGTGGAAAATGCATTTCCTAATCCAGTGACAAATAATGACAAAGTAAGTCAATACATCACAACTAAAGAAAAAAGCTGAATGAGCCTCTTGGACTGCCTCGCACATATGGCTGGTCAGTCACTCCAGACCATAAATGTCAATGAAGCCAGTCATCCCTCTACACATACCTCTTGTTGAGCCCTACCTATTTTCTAGCTAAATATAGAATTATTTTCAAAATGCACACGAATCAGAAGAAATAAATTTAGGTAATGATAAAATAATGACTTTTGGAAATAAAGATGCTTGTGTTTTTGACTCTATTGGAGCCTCTCCCAGTGGTGTTGCACTTCAAGGTACTTTCAAACTGGCTTCAACTTTAAGCCCTGGTTGTTGCTGAAAGTCTGCATGCTAGCATAGTCTACTGAAGACTAACTGGATGTTAACCATGACTCCATCACAACAACTTTTACAGGACTTTAGAAGATGCATTATAAAGATGTATGCAGCTAGAAAAGGCAAAGGCATTTCTAAAGACTTGTGTGTTCATCAGTCCACAATAAGACAAAGTGTCTCCAAATAGAGGGAATTTAGGACTGCACTACTCTCCCTGGGAGGAGGCAATGAAACAACCGGGGCAAAACTCCTGCAGAAACCTTGAGATTCCATAACACTTCTAGGACAAGGTTTTGTGGACAGATAGAGTAAAAGCTGGGGGGGTTTTGGCAAAAAATGTTAACACCACATTTGAAGTAATAAGGCAACTGCACACCATTACCAACACCTAATTCCAACTGTGAAACATGGTGGAGGGAGGATCTTTAACATGTTTCGACTGTCACTTCAGTCTTACTCAGAAACGCCATCTGACGTCTGTCGTGATGTGTCTTTATCGGCTGGTGGTTTCCTGGAGGCGTGACCCACCTGGCACTCTGTCAGATTTTCCCGATGCGCCATGCCTCCTGCCCCTCATCATGGTTCATGGTGTCTTTTGCTTGCCTCCTGATTTCTATGGCCTCCTTGATCCAGCGTTTAAATTTGTTCTCTGATCCGATGATGTTTGCGTTGTCCCAGTCCATGATGTGGTTATTTCTTTTCCAGCGGACTGATATGGCTGATTTTAGGTTCACCTGTTTTGCTTTTTCTTTTTGGGATCTTGTGAGTCATCCTGACGAGGGGGCATTCATGCTGTCCCACACATGGGACGCTCTCCTGCAGAGACCACCGGGCGGCAGGAGGCATGGCCCCACAGACGTCAGATGATGTTTCTGAGGAAGACTGAAGTGACAGTCAAAACATGTCAAGGTAAAAAAACAGCTCCTATCTCAAAAATACTCATTGTCTGATAAAAAAGAAAAGAAACCTTATACCTATAGTTAGAGTAGACAAAATGAACTGAATCACACTGATAATTTTACTATTCTACATTTGTATCAAGACATTTTTACAGGAGAACGTTAGGGCAGCAGTGCATGACCTTAAGTTTAGGAGAAGTTGGGTGATGCAACAACACAATAACCCAAGGCACCCAAATAAAACAGAATGGCTAAAGAGGAGTAAACTTCAAGTTTTAGATGAAGCAAACTCCCTGACCTTCACCCACATGACCTTCAGTCATGACATCCCAGGCATACTAATGAACTGAAACAGAATTTACTTACTTTCTCCAGACTGCACTGTGACTGAACTCTCAATGTGCTCAATAAAGACAAGTGCTCTTTGTGTTATTAGTTTAATCAGATTTTGTTTGTCTATGATTTTGATTTACATTAAGATTAGACCAAAGTTTCTGAGTAGTCAATTCAAAAATGGGAATTCCAAAAGGTTTACAACCTCTATTCTTACAACTGTAATGGCACATAGCGGCTTCAATCCTGTGAATCTATGCGCCATACATGTGAACAGGCCTTCTTCAGCAGTAACATACCAGCAACATACAACAGGGTACAAAGTGAATATCTGATTACCCTCGAGTGAATGACAGGGAATTAAGCGAATGAGGGTTGGCATCTCATCTACCATCAGGCCCCGGGGAGACGATGAGCAGAAGACGGAAAGAAAGAGAAGAAGAAAGCAGGTGAACTGACAGACACTTGCCCTACTTGGAGGTTGACAATTGCCTGCTCCACAGCCAACTGGGTCCCTGAGTTATCTCCGTGTGCACAGGGGAATTAATTAGGGACTTAATGATCGGGGGAAATGAGGCTGAATAATAAAAACCATGATGATCTCACTCTGTGGTGTTGCTTCCCTTTGTCCTTCCACACTCATGATGATTGTCATGCCTGGGAGCTGCTCTTGTCATCGATAGCCTCCCATCTCGTGTACATAAAGTGGTTTGGAAAAATCCCTCCACTGAGCAGCTAATGGTTGCGAGGTGTAAAAATGGCCTGGTCCTCCTCAGAGCTCCCACTGTGCACCGTTGTAAATCACAGAGCCATTACACGGGAGATGAGTGCTGGGAAAATATGGCCACTGAAAATTCCCCCTGGCTCAGCCCTGGCTGTTTTCTGCTTCGGTACACAATGCACAGTGTATGGTCAATATTTAGCCATCCGTCGCCTTCAGAACCACAGGTGCTCCAAGTCATTTTCCACAGCTTCAGACAGATGAGATCATTTCAAAAACAGTGTCCCCAAGCTTCTTTTATCCTATTTCCACTTTCTGCTGGATGAAGTTGTTAGCTGAAGATCTCATAGGATACTCATAGGAGCAGAATTCCGTCATTATTCTTGTCAAATACTTGCAGTCTGCATTTTCCTTGAAAGGACATGGTTGAGAATTATGCCAACAGCTCCTTGCATAAGCCTCACAAAAAGCAAAACTAATCATACACTTGGTTGCCCTCCTCAGTTCACAAGAAAGAAAAGTAAATATTACATTGCAAATATCAGACTGCAATGACAGTGTTGGAGTTTATCACTGGCAACAGGAGTTTGATAAATGAACATCTAGATGACATTTAACCTTTATTCACTTTGCAATATGGAAGGGAGCCTCTTTCTGACTTTGGAAAAGAAAAATGGGAAACTTACTATTAAAAACCCTCAGTTGTTTCCATAACTTAATAGAATCTGTTCCTCTATCAGCAGGTACACTCAGTTTCCAGTATTAGATACACCCAGCTAAAACTGATGTGGTCTAAAGCCAGACAGGCTTAGCATTATGCGGGGAGGTTGGGAGTTTAGCATTCATGGTGCAGCATGGTAGATAAAACACATGGTTCCAGATGGCATTTTAACCATGGTAAAATAACAGGATACAGTCACTAATACACATGGACATCCAGCAAGACAAAGACAAAAGAGAAAGCAAATTGCAAGAGAGCTGAGATGCGATAGTATGGGATGTATGTAAGTCGAAAATAATACTCTTTCTTACAGTCATAACTCTGAAACCCATATTGACATAATCTAGTGTGGCCATTGTGAATAAATGTTCATAAATCCACTATAGCCACTTTAGAGTTGTCTGTACTCCCATTATCGTGTACATCCATCCGCCCCAACATTAAAATCACTCGCTTAACTTTTTGTAGGTTCCTCTTGTGCCGGCAAAACAGGTGTCACCCACTGGGGCATGAACACAGGACCTATAGTAATGCCCTATGGACTCAGTACTGGCAGCAGATCCACTGGGTCCTGTGGGTTTGGGGTTGGGCCTTTATAGATCTACCTTGTTGCAGCACATTCCGCAGATGCTCGATTTGAATGGTATCTGGGGAGTTTTGGGTCACCGTTTTGGGGTCTTTGTCTTGATCTTCAAGCCATTCCTAGGTAGTTTTTGGGGTATTGCTGGGGACATTGTTAGCTGTTGCCATAAGGATGCGCTTGGTCTGCAACAATGTTTAGGCAGGCGGTATGTGCCAAAATAATATCAACATCAATGCTAGAACTCAAGGTTTCCCAGCAGAACAGTGCATTGTAACAAAATTATCAATGTCATCCACTCCACTTATCACTAGTTTTAATGTTGAGGCTGAACGGTGTATAAAGACAGCCTACAGCCTAGCTCGAAAGGAGATTTAGAGATTTAGATATTAGAAGTAACATCAACGAGACAGTGAAACAGCAATCCCAGTCTAAAATAACCTTTACATACACAAGAATAGAATTTGGTGTACATTTAGCTGCCAGTTTGTAAGGCACATCTAGCAACAAGTACACAATACAAATGACTTACATTCATGATTATTAGTCACTTTCTACATTTTGTTAAAATGGTGGTAAAGAGATGAACTTCAACTTTATGGTCATTCTGACTTCGGAAGTAATTTGTTGTGTTGTTGAACTGTTTTTTGTTAAGTGTTGGTAGGTGTGTAGCTTCTCTGTTTTTCATGCAGGAGACTGGAGTTCGTGACAGACCTTCAATCAACTTGTTAATCATAAACACAATCTTCCAAAAACCTTCACCAGCTAATGTTGCTGCCCAGATCTTGCTGTACTTTAACTAGTTTTTCTGCCACAACAATGATCTTTCCCATATTACCCATATGGTAGACACCATGTACTGATAATACAGCAAGTAACATTGCCAAAAATGTATAAAAAATATTGTCTTTGAACATATTACAGGGTTTTGCAGAATGGTCCGATGTTGGCATCCCTGTCTGATGGCAGGGCTGGTTTTGAAGATAAGCCCAAAACAAACTGAACACTGCTATTTGTGACTGGTCATTGTACTTTTTACGGTCCATGGTACTTTGATAACCTGAAAACACCATTGAACACATGGATTTTAGGTTACTGGAAAAGAATGAATTAATTTTGTCAGGCGTCAAAATTATTTGAAAAGCTGTGATGGAGGCAGACTTTCAAACTGGGCACGGTATAGCAGTTAAGTGATGTTTCAGGAAGATACTCGAGAAGTCCATTTTGTCTCCATGTACAAACAAGTACCAGCCTCTATCCTATCACAGACTGTAGCTCTTTAATCAGCTGTATCAGCCTGTGCATACCGTACAGAAAACTAAGCTATACCAGCTCAATCTCTCTACCTTTTGAACACAAAGTAAATATGTTGTCTGAATTGCAATGAGAGAAACTGTCAATGCTTATTAGAGAGCGTTCTTTCATGCTTTGAAAATGTGATCATTTGTATGCGCATGTTTCACTTGTTTGAAAAGAAGAGAAGAATCATGGTGATGGTGATTTGCGGCAGGCAGGATAGAGCCTCCAGGGGCTGATTGCTCCCCAGGTTAGCCTCTCGCATCGACTACCATCCAGCACACTAAAGGAAGACCTGTCAATGACACCCAAAGGAATTCTTCGCTGTCAGGTTTCTGCAGCGAGGCTGTCAATTATAGTCAATGGGTGGCAAATCACTGAAAAATAACACACAGCTCCGATGCTTTTGCAATCATGAAGTTGCAAAAGAAACGTACATTTCAAAAACAGACAAAAATAAATATTAGATTGTGATAGCAGAGTTTGACATTTCAATGCATTCAGCGTCAGCTGGATGATAAATCACCCTACAGCTGCAGTGTGACAGACAGAGGAGAGATTATTATTGTTTGACATGAGAGGTAAAAATAAAAATGAAGAACTTTCGTTGGAAAACCTTTTCCAGGGCTTATTTATAGAAGTGAGGCACTAAGTTTAGCCATTAGCATTTGAGTGACTCTTCACTGTATTCGTCATTAGCAAGTACAAAGCTATGAAGCAATATGTATTTATGGGTGAGGTACCAGTTCATTACAGTTCTAGTAACGCTTGTGTTTAATGTTCTATTCATAATAAAAAGCATGTGTTGCCAACCAGTCTAGTGATAATGAAGATTTATTTACCCTTTAGTTACCATCATAGTCAGATGGGCTCAGTGTGTTCAGGAAGTGAATATAGAGGGGCTTTTATGGATTCATATGGTTGTGATGTTGTTGTATAACAGTGCTTACGAAGTGATTTAGCAAATGCTGTTTGTAACCTTTGACCTGCACCAGCAGATTTTAATGTTCGTTGATTTGAAATTCTATATTTGTACTTTAAATACAAATGCTAGTCACCTCCACCAGAAGGACAATGCACCCCACCACGTTGCACAAATTGTTCACAAACAGTTCGAGGGACATACACAATATTCGGCTGACGGTTTTAATGTTGTGGCTACAAGTCATTAGATTAATAATAAAGATTTAGCCTCCTTGTACAGAGTACTGTGTGAATAATCTGTAAGCTGTATTACACATTATGCAAAACATCCATACGATCTGTTGGAACTCAGACACGTTAACATGTCAGGCCTGGTGATCATGGCATTAAATGCTAAAATGTCAGAAAGTCATGGACAATAGGCAACACAGACACCTCCACATCCCATGTGTGAAAAGTGTAAATGGGTTTCCAATGCTGTCCCATAAAGGCAAGGATTGTCTTCAAAAGTCTGACCCGCATAAACTGCCAGACATACATCCATTATCTATACACCACTTAATCCTTACTAGGGTCGTGGAGGGCTGGAGCCTATCCCAGCTGACTTAGGGCGAAGGCAGGGGACACCCTGGACAGGTCACCAGTCTATCATAGGGCTACACTTAGAGACAGACAACCAAGCACACTCACATTGACACCTACGGATATTTTAGAATCACCAGTTAACTTCAACATGTTTTTGGACTGTGGGAGGAAGCTGGAGAACCTGGAGAGAACCCACGCTGCATGGGGGAACAATCAAACTCCACGCAGAAAGATCCCAGGTGTCCTTACCGGGATGCGAACTGGGGATCTTCTAGCTGCAAGACGACGATGCTAACCACCGTGCCACCTTGCAGCCTGAAAACCATGTGCATGTGGTGGCAACGGCAGTGGAGGCACTCCACCCCTCCAACAACAAAAACACCACCAGCACCAGCACAACGACCGACTGACCGACATGTGCGCTTGCTTGCTCGAGCAAGCGGGGCTGCGTGGTGCCTGGACAGGTCCGGATGCGAAGCCAGTTAATAACAATCTTGGGTAAATTTGTCAAGCACCTGAACTACACTGAAGAACACATATACATTCCTGAGTGCAGCCACTGGTCTGATTCGACTGGGGACATGTTTGATGTATAAGGACTCTGTTGTAAAGTAGAAAGATGGGAGAATGGAGAAGAGAGACGAGGCACTTCAGAGGCAGAACTATTCTATTTCATGTCTCTGTGCAGAGCATACAGAGCAAGCAGCAAACTACCAAGATAAACAGAAGAAATGCTCCTGTGCTTGTCAGACAGTACAACCAGCTGGATTTAACTACACATAACTGTGCCATATATTGAGTTATAACACCACATTGAGTTAAAAAATGAGACACAGAGTGTTACTGTTCTGTTCTTTTTAGCTATGATACTGCCATAGATTTATGGATGGCAGTGCCCAAAATTAAATATTCATTAATGGTCCAGAGAAGATGAATCCTTCTGATTTTGATGATCACCTAACCTTTGCTCTGGTGTCACTGTGAGGGTCCAAGATCCCAAGATCTCTTACCCTCCGGTATTGAGGTATTAAGTTTTCACTAATAATGGCACTAAATTTACTGATGCTTTTTTTGAAATTCAATCCCAGTGACTCTTCTTATGCCACCATAAGTTTGACTGTGGTTTTAAGTGAACTGTCTTGACAGCTATTGTTTTTTTTGACCTAATACCTGTAGAGCTAATGCCAATTCCATCATCCTCAGTTGTGCTAACTAGCAAATTTTTACCAGGCTAGAGAGCTAAACTAAGAAAGACAAACATCCTATCTTCTAAACAGTCACATACAGAATAATATGCATCCAATATTCTATTAAATTCTAACCCTTCTTTTTAACTAGCAAGTATTTGTTGTTTAAACATTTCTGAAACAACCTATTGTAAAGGATAATAAGCAGAACAAGAGTGGGTTCATAGAACAGAAATCTCAAGTCAGAAACAAGTCAGTCCACCATTTGCATCAGGTAGAGTCACATCTGTGGCTTACAGAGGTAATGAGATTGTTGATGCTCCTTGTGGAATTTTGTCCTGCTCTTCTGGCAGAGTTTGGTGGTTTTTGGAGGACATGATCCCACTGACGTCTATCCAGAGCATCATGTGCCAGATTGTCTATTGCACAACGCTGAATTGATTTCCTAGATGACAAATGGTGGTGTTCTGGGCATTCAAGTGCCTGACGACAGTCATAACTGAAATGGCACCATCCAGCATGCCAGTAGCTCATTCTTGTCTTTTGCTTGTCATCTGTGGCATCATGTCATGTTCATAAGGATTGCATTTTTGAAGTGGACTTTTATAGTCACTGGTCTTGAAGTGAATGCATTCTTGTTACACTATCTGATCATTGTCCTTTAAAGTCACACCTGGCTAGAGTTTGGATTAACTCAATAGTTTAGAATGTGATACCAGCTGAAGAGCTTAAAACATCTCATTGCAGAGCTGTGAACATTTCAGCATGCAACATTACAAGGCAGAGGGCTTCACAACAGGATAGAATGGTTGTGATATTTCAGTCTTAATTTAAAGCAAAGAATTTGCAGGAACTGAACTGAGATAAAGCATGAATATATTGTTTGCACATGACTGGCTAAATTATCATACAAAAGGAAAATGTGGTGAATAATTTTCTATGACTTCATATCTTCTGAACAATTTCCCAAATGAGTAATGTACTGTCAATATATGGCAGAAGAGAGAAATGATTCACATATGTGATGTCTCAGTCTTTCCGCTGGTGGACTTGATGCTTTCAATTTGGAGCAAAAGCTATATGTTTTTTTGTGCTTTGTTTTTTGTTTTTTGTTTGTTTGTTTGTTTTAGAAATGAGGAATTCATCCTCACTGAAGTGTGCCTGATAGCGTCACAGTCAAGTGCTTGCAGGTCATGAAAATATCTCAACTGTGAAAAAAAACATATATTTAGTCTTATTGCCTTTCCATGGTGGCACTCTCAGATGAATGGATGTCACATTTGTATGGATAAGAATACTAAACAGTACAGCTTCAGGTATTGACTATAACCAACACAGTTTAAGAAATAACCCTTTCATCTGCTGTGTCAAAAGATCTGCAACAAATTCCCAGGCATCAGCAGCAGGACCTCTGTGGTTAATAGGTTTCTGCAGCCTATCAGCATGACTGAGTCTAAAGTGTCTTTGTATGCACACATGTCTGTGCTCATGCATGTATGCTGAATACACACACACTCACACACATTCATAGCAGCCATTGATGGATGGCTGTCCTGGGAAGCTGTGATGGCACAATAATTAAACTGTCAGTTTGAATTCGACTACTGATAGCAGCAAAGCCCATCTATGTGCCACAAATCCTCCCATTTATGAACAATTTCTCATGTGGCATGGTACCAAAATGAAATAATTAAAACTGATTAATGCTGACGTGAAGTTATTGCATATGAAGCAGGGAGACAATCAGTACAATTGCTTACTATGTCTGCATTCCTGGCGACTTAAGTGATATTTAGAAAATATCCCAAAACTCATAGTACAAAGCACTATTTTCACATTAAAAAAAAAAAAAAAACAACTAATGGCTGCTAATTCTTGTTAGTTAAGCTCCGATACACTTAAGCTACAGACACAATTTCTCTGTATTTTACCTTTTAAGATATACTTAACAGAACAAATTTGAGTTGTCTCTTTGTTTACTATTTCCCTTTCAATTTAAAAGTACTATATTTGGACACTGATTCTGGTTTCACCATGAAACGGCTGTTTCTCCAATTCAGACTTTTAAACACTTCCTTTGGTGTCAGCGCCACTCGTGTCAATATTTAATGGCGTTAGACAGGTAGGAGGTTTTTCTAGTTCAAAAAGAGCCTTGTAGTAGTGGTAGCACAAGTCACAGGACTTCCACCAGGAGGCTCAGGTTTGTATCCTATGTTGAACCATTATTTTTTTTACTTTTGTTGTTGTTGTATTTTGTGGCTTCAGTTTCACATGTGTCTTGGTGTAAAGTACTTAATTTGGTTTCAGAAAAGATCATGATTTGGGATATAATACACTTTTCACAACATTAATCACATGTTTCAAAGCAAACTTCTAGTTCTGATAAGGAGCAACTGTGATGACAACAGCAGAGAACATTTGGCTACAGACTCATGTTCTGGCATTTACTGATGTTTATACAGCTATAGGACTATTGGGCACATGGAAAAAATGATGTTGTGTGTTACCCAGTGTGTTCAAATGTGGTGCCAAGAAGCCTTGACAAAGCAGTTATATTTAAAGTGTTGGGAGGGAGAGTGGGCTCTGTTTTCCCATTTAAAAAAGTCAATCAAGGGACATTTCCACCAATGCAGAACTGGTTCCATTCTGGTTTGTATGTAGGGTTGCTCCTAGCTGAGTCCTGAAACAAATCCCCATTGAAGAACCTACCAACCTACCAGTTTGATTCTCTGTGTGGACATTCTTGAACAGGTCTTTCTTTAAATGTCTACAACATTCACATTGCCATGCTGTGCTCAGTGTAATGTATTGACTACCTAGTGTAATGACTGAAGACCAACCCTGCTGAAGTGTGTTGAGGTCAAGAGGCTGTAAAGGTCAACATTTTAAAATAACAGCACAGATCCTCAAATTGATTGGTTAATGGCAGCTATCCGGTGTTTGCTTTGCCCAGTCAGTGGGTGGGAAACAGAGGTCAACTCAGGGAGCTAAAGCAGTTCCCCTCCATCCACAGGTCAAATGGAATCCTTTCCCTTTGCTTGACTTTTACTAGGCACACCAGCCTAGCATCCCTCGGCTTCTCTGCTGCACTCACTACTGAACTCCTCTCCTCCTTGGCTAAAGCTGCCAGGCTATTTTTGTCTTGCAGGCTTACTGTGACGCTCCAAAAGAGTCAAAAACAGAAGCATTACTTTAGATTTTCTGACTACAGGTTTGGAAACCAAGGAGGCGAGAACAGAGAACAAACACAACAGACTAAAAAAAACCCCACAAAGCCATAATAAACCAGTAAATCTTCCATTAGGTTAGAGTTTCCTCTTTTGGATGCCGGCAGAAAATCAGAGGGTTTAATCATCAAGGTTGTCCTAGTCATGTAGCCAGCTTGTTAGAGAAGTATTGATCACATTTTCATTAGTACACCTGTCATGAAGGAGTAATTTGTTCAGTTCCTCAGTAAAATTGAATTTCCTCCACGCTTTACTGACCTGTAGTTCATTTGAGCTAAGCAGGGTCATATAGTCCTGCAGCTTGAGGGCTTTGTTTCCTGCTTCGCAGTACTTCAGTGAGACTCTCACCATATTGATGTGACCCACACACACACACACACACACACACACACTTATCTCACCCTTAACAGACCAAACAGTAACCACGAATGAAAAAAGAACATTGGTAACTGCAGATACAGACTGACTTTGGCAAAAGTATTTGAGCATAATATACTTTAAACTGGTCTAATAGTGTCTGTAAAGTGTTTTATTTCCTACAAGTTAAATGACGTTTGCACGTAGGTCTGTATGAAGCATTAACTGCAAGCTTATCTTGTTTAGATGTAAAATAATTTAAATAAAATGCACCACTCCTGAGGGAAATATGCTCTGTTGTTGCTAAACACTCCACTATGTTCACCTTAGCTAACTTCTCTAAATCTTCAACTGTGGGCTATCAAACAAACACAAGGGACTAAAAGACAATACGAGGCTTCATAGAGTTGAAGCAAACTGCAGGTATCATTTTCTGTGAGTTCTTCTTATGAAGCAACCTGTTACACATTATGCTGATCCATTACTACTATGAAAATGTTGGCAGGACTTGATTCTTCAGTATTTAGAAAGCCATTCCCTTTTTTCTACCAAAGGCAAAACATCCACAGTCTATCCTCCATCCTCCTAAAATTAAAAATTGAGTGCTTGTGAAATCAGTGGTTGTAGCTTGTTAAGATGCTGTCAATTGTGTGAGTTATTTCCTAAAAATCAACTTGCTTTTTTTAAGACCATGTTTTTGTTTCCAATCACATCATCACACAGCCATAAGGGCAAGGTTTCCAACTGCCACCCAGCTGTTTTCAGTGCCCGAGTCTAATTTTCCCACCCTGTTGTAATAAAGGACATGAGACACATCAAACAGCATCCCCAACCCATCGCTGTAGCTTTGTAAATCAGAAAAACCTTTATTCTCTCTGTGTAAACTGGCATTAAACAAATGACCTATACAGACCTTAGGCAGAGTTTTGGGCTGTGTGGATGGAATGGGGCTGGCTGGGTGGCTGTGGGAGCTGGGGGTCGTGTGTGGTCTGACTTCTCTGTGAAGCTCTGCCCTGCTCAGGGTGGTTTGTGTGAGTGGATGTGTGACAGTATGAGTGGAGCTGCATGGAAACCCAGTGGCTCTGACAGGACAGAGCAGGCATCCGTGACTAAAGCATGGGGGCTGTTAAACGACATGTCACGTCTCCTGATGCCAGCATCCTTGTGGATGGGTGCAGCCAGAAACTGGCCAACAGGGGGAATTAATTCCAGGACATGCACCATGTAAGCCCCATCAATTCACACCTACTGCCCAGGGTCCATGCAAAAAACCGACACGGTTTGCAGTCCTCTTGTTCCAGCTAAAATTGCTTTAGGTCAAGGAATTGGTGCAAAGGAGACTCTGAGAAAATGAATGAATAAATAATACAGAGAGCTGTAGCGCAAGTTAAGAAGGAACAGAGTCAAGGCAAAACACTACATGTCCCAACTTTGAAGGATGTAATTCCCCCTGAAGTCACTTAACATCATATCTGTTAGAAGCTGACAAAGGGCTTCAGTTTTCATTTGCCTGTTCCTGTCCAGTGACCGTAACCAACACCATGCAGTGGCTATAAAAAGTAAAACCCCCTTTGGAAGTTTTCCCTTTTTATCAGTTTTCCACATTGAATAATTTATTTTGACTTTTTTTGACAAAGTTATACAACAATGACTCTGTCATGTCAAAGTGAAAACAGATTTCTACAAAGTAATGCCACCTCATTGAAAATATAAAAGCCCTGTCGGCTCATAGCTAGAAGGTTCTGGGTTCTAAACTGTCCATAGGTGTGAACGTGAGTGTGGCTGGTTGTCGGTCTCTGTGCAGCCCTGTGATGGACCGGCCATCCAAGTGAGCTGGGACAGGCTCCAGTTGCTGGTATGCAACTTTAAGGGCACTTCCAGGCTAAGAGCTTCCTTCTGCTTTCAGTTTTTATGCTATGTGATTACCAGAGATCCAGGCATGTTATCGTAGGTGAGGGGACTTGAAATCCCAAAGTCAAGGTGAAAAAAATAAAGTTATTAGGCCAATTTTATTAAGTTACCTAAACTTGAATTTATATTTAGGTCAGCTAATTAAGCAATTTGCATTTGAAATACAATATTAAGGGGATGCAATTACCAAAACTAGTATGTAAACGCAAACCAGTCAAACAATGTTTGCAACTTAAAAGCTTGGTCTAAATCAGTAAATTAGATTTTTATTTTTCATCTTACAACCACATATTTATTTAAATGATAGTAACAGGTCCCTTGGATTACTTTTTTGAATGTGGCCAATGCCCTAAAAGAAGAACACAAGATTTTAGTTTGTTTGTTTGTTTTATTGCATTTTGTGATTTTAAAACAAATAAGGAATGAAGAGAAGAAGCCAGTGTTGTCATCACTCCCTCTGTTCTTATTATTTGCTTAATTAATATATCAGATGTGAGCAGCAGGAAAGTGCACAGTTTTTTTTATGTCTTTCGTTTCATTGCTCATTTTCAGATGGAAATCTGTTAGAGGGTGAGTTCAAGCGCGGCTTCTTTGTTGTTGCTATATTGTAAGTGTGTTGATTCTCAGCTTGAGATTATCTCCTGTAGGCACCGCTGCCACCAGTGAGATACAGTATGAAAGTAGAAAAGGCTCAATTAGAGAAATGTTCTCCAAATTGTACACTGAAATTAAATGGAATAAATAAATAAAAAATCAAATACAAGATGCCTTCAGCAAAATAAGCTGAGCTGAAATGTCTCACTATAATTTTCTCATCATTTATGCATGCACTGACAAATGCCCTGTGTCTGAAGTGCAAACTTTCCTTAAGAAAAAGGGGGGGTTTAAGGATGCAGATAAAAGCCAAGAAAACAGCACATTTCATCCCAGATGATGACACGTAGGATTTAGCTGCAGTATGGACACTTACAAGTGGAACTGAGCTGTGAGGATGCAGCGTGAGCCACTTACTTGTTTTGGTGCTTTGAGCCCTGCAGATGTGCATGGTATTGTGCCACCGAGTTGAGTGTGACGCTGCAAACTTCACAGGTGTAGCTTCGTTTCAGACCTGGAATTAAACGAAAATACAAACGTTAGATGAAAAAATCTCGGAAATGAATCAACAGTCTGCTTTTCATCCTCTGTTATAGTAAAGTGACATTTTCAAATCATCGGATGGCAATATGATTTTCACTCCCCTGCACACGCCCAGTGCAAAATCAGCCCATCAAACTCAGACAGGCCCTCTGCAACAAACATTTGCTTCATGCAGAAACGTTTCGGGCCCGCAGCAGGTGAGCATCCTTGCGTATTTTCAAGATGCCATTAACGGATTGAGGTCGCTGGCGATGAAGTGGAAAAAATCAATTAGAGCTGCATATACAGTGAAATGTTACAAATCTGGAGGAGATACATTTCACAGACGATTCCAAAACACTTCAGTTTTACAGAAATTTTCACATATGCTCTTTGCAATGTACTTGAATACATTTTCATCAGTTTGCAAAAGACAAATCTCCTGATCGATCTTAATGAGAGCATTTCATCGGAGCAGCAGGGGAGCCAGTTGAACTCTGCATACAAAATCTGTCCGTGCAGCACTGGAGACCTTGAGGTGTCTGATTTTTTTTTTTTGGCATCAACAAAATGTAATAAGATTCTATTTTTTCTTAAAATGGCACACCAGCAATATCTTCAGTGTGATAATGGTTGTATTGAGTCAGCGCCCTGTTGCTGTAAATTATGAGCAGCCTGTGTAATCGCTGTCATGTTGTACTAATCTTATTGTGCCATGAAAAATGGCCGTCTTGATTGCCTAGCTCTTACAATTGAGTTAACTCCTCTATAAATATTCCTCAGAGCCAAAGGCCAAGAGAAAATAAATGTCACCCCGCACTCATTGAATCACATTTCCATATCCTCCTCAATCAAATTTACCCCATGAGCGATCGTTTACTGAAACGCTGTGTCGAGAAACTTAGAAAGCTTACTTGTTTTCTTCTTTTGGGGTTGTGGCAGTTGACGGTGAAAATTTGCAGTTTGCCAACAACATTGCTTCTCAGATGTTGATGTCAGCTGTTTGCTTTCTAACATTTTGATGGAGGGCAATATTCCCCTAAGAGAGAGCTGCAAATCTCTCCCCTTCACTCCCCTGCTGATAAGCTGTACAATAACCATTCTGTCAGTCGACCACCAGCAAGACTGAGATTTCAATTTTGCGCGGCCGTCCCCAGACGCAGTCATGAGCTGACATTAGAGTTCTGCAGCAGGCAGTAAGGGTGTGTTCTGCAGTGGCCCTTTGACAGCCTGCTTCTCAAACACTTTCTGAAAGGGTGAAAGATTATACAGGGGCTCTGGTATCCATCTCTGCCAGCCACCTGTGGCTCTTCCCTCACGACGCTGCCCTGGATGAGCGATGAAGCACCGGGAGCCTTCAGGCCTCTGTAGTTCCTCCCCTCCATCACCTTTACTTCCTACTTTCTGAGGCATCGCCGGTGAGTCATCTGAGACTCGTTTGTTTTGGTTAACTTCTCCCTTAGCTGAGAAACGAGAGGCAGCTCAGGAAAGGATGCAGGAGAAGAAAAATGTGCTCTGCAGTCTCATTTATTTGTGTTAAGTTGGATTTTTTTTTACTGTAAGAAAAAAAAACAACAAAAAAAGATAGCAGGTTGCCGAGCTGATGCATGTGAAGAAAAATGCCTTCTGATGTCTGCTGTCTCTATTTGATCTTCTAGTAACACAGAGGTAACTTATGAAAGAAAGTAGCCCCTACTATAACCAAAAAGAAAGAGAGAAAGAAAAAAAGATGCTAAAGTACCTTCAGCCAGTAAAATAAAACTCTGCTCATCTCTGCAGCTCACTGACTTCGGGCCTCAGGCCACATTCACTAAACATCTTAAAGCTAGAAGCAGCTCAACTGACAAAGAAACAAAGACAAACTTCTAAAATAAGGCTCATACCAGCCATAACTTTAGGACTTTCCAGATTTTGGTCTACAAGTAATTAATGTAGCATTACAGCTTTAAAACTATCTCTTAGTCTGATAGAAGTTAGTCTGTTAGTCACTCAGTCCTGTTCATAAGAAGTCAGCTGCTGCAGGAAACACGTCTTTTGCAAAAATATACTAATCATAAACTAAAAGCATATTTCATGGTGGGCCAGCGAATGAGGTTCCAATCAGCTCACCGACAAATGCAGCAGCGCTATCTAGGATCAAACAGCTGTCATGGAACTTGTGTCTTCTATACCAATAAGGCTAACTCCACCTCTTCTCTTAGATTAGGACTTCTCTCAGTTTTCTTTGAAAAAAGCAGCTTCCAGACAGTTGTACCATCAATTAGGAGGACCTCAGTCTTCTATAAGTATGGCTCTGTAGTTATGTGTAGGTCACTAATCCTTAGAACTTTGATGTTTGCATGATCTATTTTTACGTGGAACAATGAGTGTAAAGTTTATCAGTGAAGTGATACAAGAGTCAAAGATTTTGAAGCATGAACACACAACCACAGATCTGATATGATATGACTAACGTGTACTGATGCTGCTTGTGGTGGGCCCGACTCCTCCTCACTGCTGAAACCATGAGCCACATAAAAAAAAAAAAAAAAAAAATTAGAATGACAACATAGATCTAGAAACTGAAGTAAACAAAACTCAGCAGTGTTTTTTAGTGTGCAATGAATCCATGATGTAGGCAGGTAAGGTGCAGCCTGTAGCCTGGCATGCACCTCTCCAGAAATGTAGCTGCCAGCCACAGTGACACAGACTGCAACAACTGCAAAGGGTCCACATGGTAATATAGCAATATGCCGTGTAAACACGACATCTTGATGTACACAAACATAATGTTTACGTGAAACAAAATGTAATACATAAGAGGCTGCAATGGTCACTCATAATGTAAACACACAATATTCTGCCATATGTCAGTTTCCTGTTTTTATAGTTCTACCATTTCATGTATAGGCCCAGTTGGTTCTGATATTTGTTCTTTTTGTGTCAAGTTATTTTGGTAAAAGTACCTGTTGCTAGCATTTACTAGCACCGACTTCAGCATGGCTTTCTCCGTTTCATTTGCACATTGTTTGGAACACACAAACAACACAACTCACGAGAGACCAGCGCACAAGCATAAATGCTCACAAGAGCGTAGGCCACTCCTAGTTTGTATGTGTATGTTCTATGTAGATTTTACACAGCAGTGTAAGTCAATTTTCAAACATTAGGTACTGTGTATTGAAACTAGGATGGAGGAAATGCATTTGTTTTAGTCTCACTTTGACTTTTTTATTACATAAAGCAAAAACATTGTATGGATTCAGCTCTAAACTACAGCATACTGTGTATTTTTGTCTTGGATCATGGTCTATGTATCCAGATACCACTTGT
Source organism: Stegastes partitus (assembly GCF_000690725.1). Classification (NCBI taxonomy): domain Eukaryota; kingdom Metazoa; phylum Chordata; class Actinopteri; family Pomacentridae; genus Stegastes; species Stegastes partitus. Next base: position 196,668 of record NW_007577815.1, read on the forward strand.
ACCGCCTGCAAAGGAGAGATTCAGTCATGGAACAAAGAGTCCATTCCCATTTTTAACGCAGACCACTACCTGTTTACAAGTAATGTTGGAAAGTTCATAAACAACAATCCAATCCCACAGAAATGCTAATAGATCATAGTAAGTGCTGGCTTCACCTGTACATCGACTCAGCAATAAGCCACAGATTGGGCTTTCTTATTGGGTGCTGAGTAGAATTATTTCATTTGCTCCGCAGTAAATCTCCTGTTGTCTCTCAGCTAATTGAGACCTATTGCCTGAGCCGTTGGGAGGGAGCGCGGTGGCAGTATGACTGATCAGCTGTGCAGTCCTCTGTGTGCACTGTTTATAAGCAGGGAAAAGGTGGTGCTGGTCCAGGGTTCATGCTAAATTAACCAGCAGCCATCTGCCCCACTCAGATGTGGTAAGTTTAGCTCATTACCTCTCTGACTGCAGCAGGGCGCTCAGGCTGAAAGAGCATATGCTAAACCAGGATTTGTATGAAGCAAATTGTTTGCTAAGCTGCACTGGACTGCTTTGTGAAATGGCCTCCCAAAATGAAGTCATCACTCAAAAGTGTTTTCATCCCCTTAAAGCAATAAGGCAGGTGAGATTGCTGAATCACAGATAAGACTGCTCTGTGAAATTGGCACAGTTAGGAAATGTGCAGTACGTAAAGATGTAATATCTTGAGGAGAAAAGGCATTAGCTGGAAACAAATGGCCAGCCCTCTGCTGGTCCAATCTAGTGCTTTAAATTGAACCAGTTGGGGGACATGCTTTACCCTTCAATCCTGTCTCAAAAATAATGATGTTCTCTTACAGCTCAACATCTGAGGAAAATGTATTTTCGTTCATGTCTGGTTGACTGAAAAGGGGCGACAGTTGGAAGGCAATACAAAAAGCAGCCCAGATATCTTGATTTGAAATGTTTTTGTGATTTTTTTTTTACAAATGGAACAAAATATGTTTTTTTTTCTTTTTTTAAATCTAAATGTGAATGCAGTTTCTAGAAAGCTTTGCCTTTTGCTTCCTCTTAAAGAGAGCCTTGATTCGCTTGTTGTAATTTGCCCATCTCTGAGCTTGCTATTAAGACAGCAATAGATCTATTTTAGGGTCAGGGGGAGTGGGGAATATAACACACAGCCCAGAGCAACAGCTTGAGAATTGCAACAGTGAGCCTCTATAGAAGGAAGAGCTAAAAAGGGAGAAAGAGGGAGACAACGTGCTAAATCGCATCTGCTAGAAATGCATCCGTGATTAACGGCTGTGATGGAGTCTGGGAAAACACAATTTGTCTGTCGGGGTGTTGGACAGGCTAGGCTGCAGTCAAAATTTAGTGGTTTGGAGTGAGCGCTGACAAAATCAAAAAGCACTGCGTCTTCTTCTGGCAGCTACATTCGGAATTGCAAAATCATTAGAGACCAGTATAATCACAAAGAAGGAGCTGGTTGATGTATGAGAACACGACTGACAACGGAGTTCACACTGTGTTATGTTATGGACTGAGTTTTTTCTTTGCAAGTGGTCAGATCAGGTCAGTAGATGGTTGAAACATTTCCTTTTACTTCATCTGCATTCTCTTGAACTACATCACTTGTTTTAAAATCACGTAAACCAGGATTTTTATGGAAATAAAAGCTTTGTAGCATGCCTGGCAAGCATAGAAATCTAATAAAACCAGAGCCACTAGGTTGGACAGTCTGTCTCCAATGTGATGATGATAGCACTAAAATTGAGCAGTCGGCAATGTCAGAGTTTTGTCAAGGGAAATACCAAAAACATTTGGAGTCTCCTAAAGGACAATCAAACCACATTTCTGTTCATCATTTTAAGTGTTTGGTGTCCAGATAAAACCGAGATAGCATTTAGCGGCTATTTCCTCAAAGATACAGTAGAGTAGGAGGTAAGATTATGCAACACAAATACATTTATGCAGTTTCGAATGCAAACTCTCCCTTTGCCTCTTGGTTTTATTTAGACTTTAAATTTTTTTGATATCTTAAGGCTATCTGAATCCCCAAAGCCACATTGAATCATTAAGTTTAAACATACACTAATCAGCCACAGCATTAAAGAACCTGCTTAATATTGTGTAGGTCTACCTTTTGCTGTCAAAACAGCTCTGAGCCATTGGGGCATGGACACAGGGTCTCTTTGGATCCTGTGGTGCCTGGCACTGGGACAGTGACAGCGGATCCTTTGGGTCCTGTGGGTTGGATGGGGTCTTGGTGGATCGAACTTGTTCTGGTGCATCCCACAGATGCTCAATCACATTGGTGGTAGGAGTTTAGACGTCAGGCCAACTCCTTGGTGCTTTCCTCAAGTTGTTTCTGAGTGGTGCTATCGGTTTGCTGTTGCACTGGAGTGGGTTTGGGATTGGCTACAGTGGTTGGAAATACATGAACTACTCACAGAAAGGTTTATTCGCGATGGTTGGAGCATAGACTGTATAAAAGAGACGAGAGGTCTGCAAAGTGAAGCCAATGTAGTGATTTTAACTGCATTCTGCCAGACAGTCAGCAGGTGACAGCTCCTCTGGTTGCACAAAAAAGCCCAACTTAACCTTATTTCTAATTTGATTTGTTACCTCAGTACACATTTTTTCTGATAAGTTTATTGTCTTAATCTCTTGTTTAAGTTGTCCTTCAATACAGGATGGTGTTCATTATGGTCCCACTTAGAGTGAAATAGATCACATGGTCAGATATGTTTTAAAGCTAAGTTGTAACCGTTTTTTTTTTTGCTTTTGCAACCTTATCACCGTGTACTTAACTTCTCAGTCAGCTCCACCACTGGCTCATTATGTCCAGTTTCAAAAGAGCAAGATGACAAATGTTGAATTCCAAACTTTGACTTATACTACTGAACATCTAACATTATTGGCGTAAATGCCTGCCAGCTATGACTACTACAAACTTTGACAGACTGAACAATCACAGGGGGAAGCTAGGTAGTCCATTTTGAGTTTGCCCTCATGTTAAAAAACATTGTGCAGCTTCAATGACTTTAATTAATTTTCTGTCATAGATAACACACTTCATGTGGCTAAAAGGTGGTGCTTACAACAATTCAACTTGTATGTGCCTGCACATACGGCGAAAAGGGTAAAGATCCATGGTTTTTCTTTCTGTGCACAAATACAGAATGATCTTTTGTCTTTGTGATTTTAAATTGGTTTTTCCTCCAGTTGTCCAGCTGTTTCCACAGTTGGCATAGTGGCTCATGTTTTTCTTTTGCTACATGCCACTAAATGCAACTTTAAGTATATTTTTGGGCTTCACATCTTTTTTGGGCTTGTGTTTTATCTGAGGACGTACAGTGATTGTGTGTTGGCCTCTGAGTACCCACAGAATGTGAGTGACTAAGACTCAACACTGTGTAGACATAGATGGAGTTGTTGCCCGCTAATGGGCTGCTCATGCTTCGCCTTCTGTGTAGACCCAGCTCGAAGAATCAAAGTCGGTGCCATTCCGTATGTATGAACAATCCCCCTCTTAGACCTGCATTCTGACCACGTCATTTTAAGCAAACCAGTTTGAGGCGAACACATCGCTTTCCTGAACAGTACCTTATTAATGCAAGGATTTAAATGATGAATTACTGCCTGCATGTTGCATTTACTTTGAAGCTTTACACCATAGCTGTTCATTTTCCCACCCCTCCCATAGCGTGCCTCTCACATTGTGCTGAGAATAGTGACAATACGTCACTGGCCAGAATACACTGTTGCTCTCTTTCAGATTAAGCTTTGTTAGCACAGATTTACTCATCGTTGCGTCATGCTCATATTAATGTTGGGTGATGACTTGAACCAGCTGGCCTGTCACCTTAGTGTAATTTCTCAGCCTCTCTATTTGACTCACAAACCTTTCCTCTATCTATTTTTTTTATTTTTTTCAGAACACCAGATTGGATGCCAGTTTATTGTTTAGGTGTTTTTATCTGTAATAGCCACGTCACTGTCTGCTATTAGGTTCATTCTTAAAAAGCTAGCTGGGTGTCTGCAAAGCCAGGTGAGAGGCGTACGTGGTGGGTGGGGGTTTGAAATGTTTCCAAGCAGACGTCATGGCAGATTAATTTCACAGCCAATGAGGTCGGTCGATGGCATCGCTCCCTATTAAGGTATGTAACAACTGAAGTATCACAAGTGCCCACAAATGGTGGAAACAGATTTGCCACAACATATCTTTAGAATGTGCTTGTTGTACATTTTCATAATTGCTCTGAACATGAATATATCTTGATTCTCTCTGTGAAGAACTTTCTCTCTGCACTCGAGAGGAGCTGCCTCACCCCGAGAAGCACTTTGTGAATATGTGCTGCTCAGTCTGAAATCATCTTTAGGGCCGGTTCAGACGAGATGCGCAGCAGACGCAGAGCAGACATGAAGCATAATGGACTGCTTTTATGACAGCCATGATAATGGATGGGAGCGAAAACACCAGCTGTAGCACAGTATGGAGTTAAAGTGAGTTTATGTTTTCTTTCCTGTACTGTGATTTATTTTCACACCCTGTCAGCTGCACTTGCAGAAAAAAATACTGACATTGTGATTCATCCAAAAAAGAATAAGCGATTATGTTGATCGAATTTGAATTTGAAAGTGTTCATTTTTTAAATTTGTAACAAAAGCAAAAGCCACATCCTAATAATGGCCACCGCTGTTGTCAAGACTTAAACATCTGGACAAGCTCATGGATTAACATCAAAGTTGATCACTGTTTAACTATAACAAACTTTAACTGTTAGAAGAGTTTTTCTTTTTTTTTTAAAAAAAACAAAACAAACAAACAAAAAAAAAACTGAGGTTACAAACCCCGAAAAGTCAATTATTGGGAATCACAAAATTGTAGAAAATGAAGAACAAACAATGAAGACACCATAAGTTGCTGTATGTTATTTAAAGGGGAAAAACCTTGAACATGCCATGGGAATATAAACATTTGTGCAGTATCCTGACATGATTCACTTTATTCCTTCGGATTGAAGTCAACATTTTAAGTGAGATGCGAACAGCTTGCAGGTAATTAATACAATCATGCTTGTTTTTCACTGACCTGTATACAGATTGGTATCTGGTTTGCAAAGTGGCACCCTGGTTTCAGTGTGGAATCACTTCTAGAGCCAAAACTTTTTTGATTAAAAAGCTGTGTCTGTGTCTGAAACTATGCACAACATACTCAACGTGTCTTGTATCGCTCAACATACTTTTGGGTGAATAAACCGTAGCGTGCTTCTTTTCAGACGCACTGCTCAGCATAATAACGCAACACTTCCTGCAAGCCTCATTGCCGGTTGGAGGTATGTTACCATGGTCACCCATCAACTTCATTCCCTTTTCTTTAACAGGAACCAACATGATATCACACAGAATTGCCAATATGTTACACTCCATTTTCTTCTCAGTGGACAGTGAATCCCTATACTTCGCTATAAACTGAAGAGTAACAGAAGGAAATAATATAAACTTTGCACATTATTGGATTCATACTAAGGTTTTGGACATACCAAAAAAATCTCATATAATATTTCAGCACACTACATATCATGTGAGTTTGGAATTTCAGATAAAGCAAATAACATGCAAGGTCCAGAGAGGATGCATTTTAATAATTCTGATCCTCTGACTTTTATTCTAGCATCATCATCACGTCAGTTTTTATAATGTACTACTATAAATATATGAATATACTACACTGTATCTAGTTGATGTATCGGTTTATGCCCAAATACTGGCAAAACTGTTGCTCTTTCTGGCATCCTCAACTGCACTGTCTGCTTACACCCAACCTACAAATGTTAGCATAATAACACACTAAACTACACCAGTGATCACAGTAAACATTAGACATGTTACCATGCCAATAGTCTCACAAAACCATTAACATGGCTGTAGTAATTTATTCTTATTATTAGGCCTGTTCCATAAATAACGATCTTAATGAACTACAGCAAGTAAAAGTTTAAGCTGGAAATTGGAAACCAGCTATGGTGTCAACTGTGACACTATTGCAAATTTATTTCGCTGTAGTTAATTATTGGCCAAAGATAAATGGACTGCGCTTACACAGCACTTCTATCATAGGACTTCTATAATTCATCACTCTGTGTGTATTTAATATTAGACATTTCAATGCACTCACAGAGCGCTGATTACCACTATTATAGTTTAATATTACCAGATTGTAAGTTTTGATAGGTCATGATTATTAAATAAGAATAACAATAATGAATGCGATCAGTTTTCCTGTAGAAAACTAAAGGGGCTTGATTTACAAGTTAACTTTTCTCTAAATTGGTTTGAAAAAGTAATACAGATAAGAGCTCAACATCAAGTCACTGCAAGTTTTATCTGATTCTGCTGAAATAAATTGTATCTACTATATGCAGAGTACAAATACAGGCCAGTAACTATATATAGTAAATAATGATGAACTAAATCAGAACTGCACTATTAGTCAGCCATCTTGTCTGTGAGTTTGACCCAGCAATCACAGTTGATCTCAAATGAGTACTAAAAGCACACAGAAATAGAAATCACAAGAGGTCACAGATGAATGAGGCAGTAAAAATAGAGGCAGTGGGTGTTCGTGTTTTCTGGACTGACCATACAGACTGGTGTTGTCATATTGGTCGACTTGTAGCAGTTACACAGACTGCAGTATGCTATGGTTCATTTTAAGAAGGCTGAGTTGTTCTGTCAAAACCAATACATCACTCTCTACCAATCAGCTGTCATCTCTGCCATCTCTATATCAATCTCACTCTGAGGCATTTGTCAAAAAAAAAATAAAGAAGCCAAAAAGTCACACTGAAGATTTTTATTAACATTTTGCTTTTACGCAGCTCAGAAAACAGTATTCAGAACGACTAATCCCATAGAGAATATAGAGTAACCATTTTAATTTGTTTTCCTACTCTCTTGTCTGCTTTGCATTATTAAATATATAATACCATCCTCCCTGGAATGAAATAAGATGATTAGTGGCTGCGTCTTATGTCTGCTGGTGCTGGAAATCACATTAGGTAAAGTACATAACCCAAGTAAGAATGATAAAGAAAACCAGGAAAATGACAGCATGTAGGCACACTTCCTTCACAGTGAGAGTCTAATTGGTAAGTGGATTTAAATGCGATCAAACCTGAGTTTCTATAATGTCACAAGGTGATGCCGAGCGGAAGCCAAGCAGTCATGTTTCTGATGTCCAAGAAATCACCAAGACAACACTCTAATCACACTATGGAAAGCAGTTGGCAGCCACTCAGGCAGTTCAATGAACTGTTGGCTGATGGTCAACTGAACTGAGCTGCCTGCTGTCACTCTTTACATTGTCTGGTTGTCAGTCACTAGACCCGGGATGCTTTTTCACTCAGTCACTCCTACCATTGAGGCAGGACAGATGCAGAGGCTGCAGCTCATGTTTCATTTAGCTGCTGCATGGAGACCGAATGTAGGAAGATAAAGGAGTCTGCAGTATGTCTGATATTTCAGCCCCTTATAGGAGCTCCATTATATTCCTGTGGAATAAAGAGAACCTGGGAGTCATCTTCTCTTTGTATACCTTTAGTTCTACATAATTGCAGTAATCGACAAAGCCGTGCGTTCTTATTACTCAGGCCTTCACCACAGCGAGCACTTCAAGCCTCCAGAAGATGAATGTTAGACTGAAAGAACAGATTTAGAGTTCAGAATCGACCGGATCTCAGAGAACAGTTGTTTTCTAGCTGTCTTCAGAAGTATTTGCCGGTATAAAAAAACTGTAAAATCTTAGGCGAGCACCAATAACATGTTGTTTGATTTGGGAGCAGCAGGAAATCCCATTCCTGTATTTAGATCTTTGGAGATAGTGTCAAACGGCCATCAACCTCCAGCCCACACCTTGAGGGTTTCCACAAATACCTTGCATATTTTTGCTATAAATATCAAATTCTCTCTTTGGTCATTGATTCATCCCCTAAAACTCTCCTTGTGTCAAAGTTACATATTTAGGTTTACATATTTAGGTTTCAGATGTGTGTTCTTGAGACTTTTTTGTGTGTCTCGGCATGTATAACGTGTGTGCAATTTCATGGCTCTATGTGAAAGTGTGTTCGGGGGCCCTTTCTTCTAGGTGGCGCTGTTGAGCCATTTTTCTATTGAGGTGTGTATTTCCCCCTAATTATAAAATTTTTTGCCGGGTCTGATGTGTGTGCTAAGTTTTGTGCGTGTGCGAGTATGTTTAGGACCTCAAAAACGCGTCTCTTTGTCATGAATAATAATAAAAAACCGAGCAGTCCCAATAGAATCTTTGCACCCTTTTGGGTGCTCGGACCCTAATAAGCGCCTGAGCATCATAATAACTTGAACATCATTCACTCATTCTTGGAGTGTTCTGTATGTTCAGGTTTTCTTCCTGTTGACTGCATGTCAGACATACACTACAGTCACAAGGCAAATGAAAACACCGCTAGCACCACACTTATGCATTTAACAGACTGTAACATGATTAGCACTGGTACAATACCCAGACACTTAGGTCATGTATCTGCAGTGTCAGCCTGTTGAAGCACGATCGCTATCAACATCTGTATCAATAAATCCTACTGATTAGCACCAAAGTTCAGCAGACCTGTGTGGCTCTATCTTGTCGAGCGGTTCCATATGAAAAAAAGACATTCATCATTGCAGTTCATATTTTCCTCACAGGGCACATGTTTCCAAATAAAGCTTCATTTAATCTATAGCCACAAAGTTATTAACACAGTGAAACCCTGGGGAAGGGCTGTGTTAGTGATTGTGGTCTCTGGGCATTCACTGTAATGAAGCTGCTGTGTGTGTGTGTGTGTGTGTGTGTGTGTATGATGGGAAATTGAAGGCAACAAGGCAATACACAGACGGTGATGGTGGTTCGGCAGGACGGTGCATCTGTGCTGATCAGCCACTTTGCTCTACCGACATTTACATTTGGATGATGCTGTACTTTCAGATGAAGTGATTATACTGTTGACACTAATGTAAGAAATAGGGGTGCATCAGTCAGACCTGTTGGGTTTATAACTTGTTACTGCAACTTAAAAATGTAAATAAAAAGGGCTGCCTTCCAAATTTTATATTGTAATAAGTCAAAAACTACTATTCATTTATCTTCGCTCATCTGATGTTTTTATCATTACATTTTGTCTAGGTTGAATTGATTCATATTTGATCATATAAAACTGTTTATTTAAATATTTAATTTAATCTAAATGCTGTTTTGGTATATGGTAATGGTTTAATTTGTTCCTTTTAGTTTATTGAACTGTACCACTCTATTTGTAGGGCATTTTCACTACCTTTACCTTTAGGCTCTTATCTTGGTCATTATTAGGATGAGTCTTAGATGTTCTACAACCATCTAGTCTATCCAAATCTTCTATTGTTAGATATGATATTACTTCCATTGCAAAATCCATCCATCCATTATCTATACACCACTTAATCCTCACTAGGGTCACGGGGGGGCTGGACTCTATCCCAGTAGACTCAGGGTGAAGGCAGGGGATACCCTGGACAGGTCACCAGTCTATCACAGGGCTACACTTAGAGACAGACAATCAAGCACACTCACATTCACACCTACAGACAATTTAGAATCACCAATTAACCTCAACATGTTTTTGGACTGTGTGGGAGGAAGCCAGAGCATGACAAAATCATATCATTAAATTGGTATTTGTTAGAAATATCTCACTATAACCTGCTGTCGAGGGGATATCCTTTCGTAATTGGGTAAAGAAGATTGTCTGGAACCTGCCGATGTGAGAACTATACTGGTGGGATACTGTGTGAATTAGAAATTGTAAAAATCATGTGCGTAGTGTCCAACATAAACAAATGCATCTGTTTTATCCACTGAGGTGTTCACATACAGTAGTCTACTTGCGGAAGCACATCAGCTGGGGAGGCTAACCCCTGATGGCGACTTTCCCTTTGGCCCTCAGATGTCCAGAATTGCCACTGTGTACTTGTACAACGGCGACCTGCACTTGTCTTTTCACCACAACTTTTGAATCATTGCGATAAAAAGCAAATCCATTATTATATGTTTATATCCATACAATCTGGCAGGTATTGTCAGCAGGCAGCTGTAATTTTTAAAACCGGATTACTGTTTGGTGCAGAAAAACAGTTTCATCAGGAAGTTCTGCAGTTTATTTGGATATGCTGCACACTGTGAAATGTTAGGGACTTTGTTACTTATTCAGGGAGTGTTAAAAGGGATGAAGACTTTCTAAATATATTACATTAATTTGGAGTATTATGCAATTTGTAACTGTGATTAAATGTGATGTTAAATTAAACAATATTTTTCAAGTCAACAGTTCATCAGTCAAATAAGCAGCTGGCAGAAAGGTCAAGTTGTGCAGTTTCTTTGTGCTACACCTCACTGCATGAATACTTCAAGAGCAATACAACTAAGAATAAAGACATGGATTTTATTTCAAAAAACAAATGTTGCCTGCTTCTAAGTTTATTTCTTTCTTATTTACCATAAGGATGAGGCAGCTGTTGTTGTCAGGGTCACGTTGTAGCAGAGCCAGTACAAAGACAAAGTAAATACATAATAAGTGTAAAGGTTTAGAGGCTAAATTCAGTGCAAACATTCAGCATGGTTCACCTTGTCTCCGTTACTTTGAAAACAGCCTTGATTGAATTTAATGTAAAAGAGTCTCTGGTGAGTTTAAACAATGCAGGCTTGGAAGTCAAAAGTAATTTTGCTTCTCATAGAACTTCAATAGTTGAGTTGAGTGATCTCTCAGTAGTGCGTTCATTTAACTTCAACATGATTAAAAATCAGTCGACCTCAAGTTACAACAACCGATTTTTAAAAGTTCTAAAGTGCACTGAAAATAGAAGCGAGAAATTCTAAGTTGAACAGTACATACTGAACATAAAATACTGAAAGAAACATTACCTTAAAATAGTTTTTTTATTGTCAAAAATGCCACAGCAATCCCTGCCCTCGTGTTACCTCACATTCAATGAGATTTAAAAAATGGAGGAAAAGAGTATTAGTGAGAAACAAGTGGTTTTAACTAATTCTGCAGCCAATTTCAACCTATTATCTTTGTTGTAGTTCCAGGAAAAAAAAAACCCAAAACATTAACTTAGAGAAAAAGACAACATCTTCTCTTTTTAAACAGGGAGACGTGCTTACACAATCTGTTCACATTAGCGTCTTAATGGGCTATCTGCTACACATTCATTTTCCATCCCATTTACATTTCTGCAAACATTACAGTCCTCACAGTTACAGTAAATGAAACAGCTCATCTTGAAGCTACTCTCAATTAGCTTTAAGCAGAATAAGCAGCAGATATAAGGGGAGAGGATCTAACAGGCTGCTGGAGGATTCAAATTTGAAAGTTCAGCCGAATCATCTTAAAGCTGAAGAGCAAAGGTGAGCGGCTGTATCAGTTTCACAGTATGCTTAGACAGTAAACTTCTGCACCCTTGCTCTATATACAGACAGCTTTAAAACATTTATAGACCTCCTCACGAAGCACAAAAAGCTTCTTCTTTTTTTTTTTTATCATGTGGTGGTTGGAGCAGGGAGCTGTGTGAGCCAGAGCTACAGATGACCCCTGGAGGGGCTCTACATTTGTGCTAAAAGTGCTAATGGTCTGCCCAAGCCTGTCGTTGCCATCAGCTTCCCATAGCTGCACAGCTCTGTACACACAACAACAATATGCAGAGCCGTGGACGATGGCACCTCCTCCTTTATGGCAGCTGCTGAATATTTCATCACATGGAGTTCTTAAGAGTCAGACTGCCCGTTTTTGAGAAGTGTGTGAGGACGCACTGGAGGTCAGGGAGAAAGGATGGCAAGAACGGGATGGGCGAGAGAAGAGACAAAGAACATGAAAAGATGAAAAGAGGAAATGCAAAAAAGTGCTGTGAGTAGAAGGTGTGAAGGATTTCTCTCCGGCAGCAGCAGCAGCAGCATCATCCCAGCCTCCCTCTCCGTCCCACCAGCCCGGCCGCCTGCTAAGCCTGCTGCGGTCCCATTCTCCTCTCCACAGGCTCACACTGCTGGTTTTGCCTGATAGGATGATTTGCCACTTCATTACTAATTGATAATCGCTGGAGAGAAACACTCATTAGTCCAAGTGCTGAACAGTGCAGCTAGCATGCTGACATTTTCAGCCTCTCCATAATGACTGTGTTGATGTTGGCAAATCCGTCTCCTCTTATCACACTGCAAATGCAGGCATTGTGGGACGAGATGTAGACACAGATAAAGCTGGCTTTAAGTTTCCAACATTAACCTTCTTTTACTAACATCCAAATCTCTAATGATTCTATCATTGAGATCTATGTTTGTAATAAGTGGATTAAAGGAGCAGTGTATTCTTTGATTCATCTGCATAGTATTAAACCCCTTAAATAGCTGAACAGACAATGGGAACTTAACACTTATCATCTTCCTTTTGTTTGAAAGCTATCATTGGAATTAATTAATTTCCAAGTAGTTCTGAACATTCAGTTATGCAAGTAAAAGACTCTGAAAACCTATTCCCTCCATCAGCTTCTTACTATGGAGATAAGGTTGAACAACAACACAACTTTTTCTGCCAAACTTGTAACGTTGTTCAATGGGAAATGATCCAGAGATTCAGCAGTAGTGGGAAGGCAGTTGATCCATGATACGTTTACACAGTGCCCACCAGAAGAACACTTGCTACGAACTGAACCCAGGTTTCTGTCATGGCAAGCAATTATAATTTTTGTGCCAGCATGTTCTTCCAAGCCAAGGGCTCAAATGGAAGGAGCCTGAAGTTCCAACATCATACCATTCTCTGACAATGTTCACACTGAAGAGCAATTCTTGTCAGAGTGTTTGTTCATTCTGTGTCTTATATACATGCAATTACATACTGTCCAGACATGGTGCAAAGCCCATAAGCATTGTGCCTTGAACATTTGCACTGTTTTGAACTGCATAGTGATCTTGACACATTGTCAGTTCAACTTTCTGAACTCAAACCAGTTCCCTTTAGCATCATATCCAACTAGAGGCAGTTTGCTTGTCACTCTGAAACACCACATCTGTTGCTAAATGTAGAGTCAGCTAAATATGGCATAAACCAAAGTTCTTGCACCTCCATGATTAAGCCTTATTCATTGCAGGGAATCAGTGTGCAAGTTATAGTTCATGAAGGTGACAGAGGTGAATGTAAAGTCAGCGATGATTGATACACTATACTTAGTCAGTTGGAAGAACATCTGGACGTTCGTTAAAAATTTACTCTCCAATCTAAGGACTTCGGTAATGGCTTGTCTTTCCTGAATGACATTGCTGATTTACCTGTGACAGCAATGATGAAGATAATCCCTTGTAATTACTATCATCTCTAGTCAGACAGGGAGTGCAGAGCAGGCAGAGTGAGCTACTTTAGACTCCTCTGAGCACTCTTTACTTACGGAGCATCAGAGGAAATCACCAGAGAACTTTGAAATACCAAGACTCCCTGTCAGTGTGGAGTATCGTCCACATCAAGCAAACCAGCCTTCATGAAGGATGGGGCATGTCGTGAGGTCAGGAGAGATCTGAAGCACATTATTCTGGAATCTCTGGCAGCAGTAATGTACAGATACAAAGTGTATCCAAGGGAGGAAAACTTCAGTTAAGTTTCTGCAGGTGTGATTATTGTGGCAATAAACAAGCTTTTTGATTTAACTTGTTTCTATGAAGGAAATGTTAGGGCTATAGAGCAATGGTACAACAGGTGCTTAGATAGAGAAAGTTTCCTATAAGCCTCCGTTTCACGATACAAATCTGTCTGCCAAAGATACAAAATCTTCTAGGAAAACAAAGGCTCAGTCTATGGTTAAGAGAACAACTGGGTTAACTATGGAAACTCTGGCTGGCCTGGAAAAAGAACTCTGTTGTTTGAGGAGAAGAAGATGAAGTAGAGTGATAGAAACCAAAGTGAAACAGGAGTAAACCTCAAAAGGGAATATGCTCAATGGTGAGTGCTCTGGAACCTGAGAGAATTCAAAATGAGCACTCAGCTGGCTTTATTTCTACTAGATCAGAAAGTAGTAAAACCTGCCTGCTTATTTATACATCCAGGAGATTTACTCGGACTTTATCGGTGTACTAACATCAAGGTTTCTATTTCAAACTGAGACTCCAGTGGTCGTTTCTTGCTTTGGACAGTAGCCAGGCTGGCAGTGTTGCCTCTTACAGCCAGAAAACAAACCCTTCTTTCTTCCCTCTTATTCCTTAAGTGGTGTTGATTGCTTAGTGTCCTGTGTTGTTGGTAGTTGCGAGGCTCAGAGGAAAACGGAAAGTGATCTAGTCTTTGTGACAGCTGTGCCAACAGTAATGCTACTTGGAAACGCTGTGGGTAAAAACCTGAAAAGTTGTCTGTGTCACTTCAACACACACCGTCTGTTTCTTACATTGTGTTCACCCCCGTTTAGGGGGCCTGGCAGCTGTTTAATAAAAATACCAATAAAGCTTTGACATCATAATGCACAATGTTGTGCTGTGTTTGGATATAATCATACATTTAGTTTCCCAAAATAAAGGTGGCCTTTGTAAATCTTTTGTATCCCATCATGACAGACTAACACGAGAGGAGCAAAGCACGATGCAACACTTACTGCGGCACTTAACGAAACTCAACTCTGGGGGGGCGAAGAAAATAACTGGTTTATACTTTATAGCCATTTTCATTTCTGTCATTTTCCCATACACTTTTGGGCTGACATGGCCCCATCCTCACCCCACCATATCAGCATAACTTTTCAATCTTATTTAATGCACTGAAAAAAATAGTGCACAGTAAAGTATTGGTACAGTTGCACCATGTAGAGGCAGACTGTTTGAATTCTGTTGTTGTTGTTTTTCCTCTCGAGGCTGACAGAGTTTACTTCAGGTACAGGCAACCCCGAAACCATTTTGATGGAACACTGCATTCCTCGTTAGGAGCCAGGAGGCACTGAGGACTGGGAGGCAACCACAGGATTCAGACTGTCCTCATATGGGTAGCAGGGATGTAAACATCCTATTATCAGCAGTCGTGATTGTTTATTCTTTTGCTTTCATTAGAACTGTGCTGCCAATGGCAACTTCAGCCCATTTGCACTTCCGCTCACAGTGAAGCCTGAAGATGCACCACCAGAGTGGATGTTTCCTGCACTTTGATTGTGTAGGACCAAACATTTTGGAGAGAAAAATTATGGTTGCAAAAATACCAGACCTGGCACAAGACCTGCCTCCTGTTTACATGCTGATTCTGAACTACGCAAAACTAATGAAAAAACTCCTTTGATTCTATTTAAAAGGGCGTCCCTTTTTTTCTGAAGCATGTTTCTCAAATCAAAGTTGCACTAGAAAGAAAAGAAGACCTTCGAAGAAAACCTTTGAAGTATTTGCAATGGTATGGAGAAAAATGCACTCCATGCCAACGCTATCCACACGAACAGTACCAGTTTTACAAAGCCCAGAGCTCAGCTGGACGTCAACAGAGATGCGAATATCATAATATAGTATCTAACAGAGCCACACAGAGGCCACAGAATCAAACCTATTCTCATTAGTACTCTGAAGACCATCATTTGTAGCCAAAGCAATGGTAACCACAGCATCTCTGGTGGAAAAATATAATAGAGATTTGCTGTATTATATTTCCAGTCATGGTGTATGCAGTAGGTTTTTTCTTTATTTTTTAAAAATTATTTTTTATATTCTCTGTTGAAGAAAAATCTTTCCTAGGTGTTAAAATGGTGTAGCTCAAAACACTTCAGCTGCTGGTAGACAGATTCTTCATGGAGATTTAACTGTGTGTTAACATGTATAAAATGATAAGGTTGATATAATAACACAAATTAAACAAATTCTTTGAGACACTGAAGAGTAAACTGACTTTTACTTGTAAGTAAAAATGTAGGTAGCGAGGGATTGCACAATCCAAGTGAGGCTGAGCTTGCTGCTGCCTCACCAGCTTCTCTTCCAAGCATTTGAATGGGAAATTGCGAAAATTCAGCGATTTTGAATTTAAAAATGATCAAAATTGACGAGGCTAAATGAAAAAAATAAAGACTTTATAGTACAAATCACTGGATAAATATAACCATTTAAATTATTTTATCAATATATATTTTTTCCTTTCCATGATGGCAGAGCCTCCCCTGACCGCACGTCACTGGACCAGACTCCTGACCGCCTGTGAGCACTTTGGGACGGGAGGAGATGACGGCAGCACTGCTGCTCGCTGAGGACAGTAACTGCAGACCGATACGTGTTTTCACGTCAGAGTTTCCAAAACACCAGAACAGTCTCCAGTAACAGAAGAAGGAGTCGCTAGATTTGTCCCTAGTCACTTTTGACAAAAAAAAAAAAAAAGTCGCCAAGTGGATTTGGAAAGTCGCCAGGTTTAGCGAGAAAGTCACCAAGTTGGCAACGCTGAGTGCCGACAGTGTCACGCATTGGTGAGTGTGATGCATATTTTGAGTGACAAAAAATTGAAAATTTAAACATTAAACATTTTATTTTAATGTTAAAAGATCACCATAATCTTCAAATGTAGAATTACATTTTGAAAACTAACGAAATAAAATAAAATTCATTTGAATTAGATACTCATTATTTATTTTCCAAAGCCACAAGGAGCCGCAGCAGAGGTATGAAAGAACCACATGTGGCTCTGGAGCTGCGGGTTGCCGACTCCTGGTATAAACCTTACAAATTTAAACAGAGAACCCAACAACACTTTGGACTTCCTCTGAGCAAGCGGTTGGCAACGGTAGGAAGGAACCTCCTTAAAATGAGCTGAGACTTTGCCCTCATTATTTTATTTTTTATGATCTATTGTCCGTTATTTTTGTACAATATTGGAATATACCTAAGTTAAGCTAGATATTGCATCAGGACTCCATAGCTCGTAGAATGATGATCATTCCTGGTCAGCCTGTGTCTTCTCCATTTTTGGAGGCCAACAACACTC
Source organism: Stegastes partitus (assembly GCF_000690725.1). Classification (NCBI taxonomy): domain Eukaryota; kingdom Metazoa; phylum Chordata; class Actinopteri; family Pomacentridae; genus Stegastes; species Stegastes partitus. The sequence continues at coordinate 213,644 of NW_007577815.1, forward strand.
ATGATCCTGATTCTGTTGACACAAAAGTTGTCTCTTCACTGTTTCAAATATCCTCTGAACCTTTGGTGGTTATGAAGACTTCTCTGGACTTGAGTGAGAAACTTGTCCCTTTGTGACCTGATTCTTGTCCAACAGGTGACATTGTTGTCCATGTATGACAACTTGTACTGTGTGTGTATCTTCCTCCGCAAGATTCTTCAAAACTGAGAAAGCCATTCTTATCTGTAATGATTACGTGGTGCACACATATCAGACAATGGTTGTTGGGGACTGAGCCTGGGTTTCTGCATGATGACTTTCCTGAAAGTCAAGTTTATATGTGGTTCTTCAGTAATCTGAGTTGTCTTACGGTCGTCCTGCGACATTTTCTCCACCGTTCTCTGAATCCAGCATTGTGCGGTAGTGAGCAAGCTTTTGATAACTGCAATGTCTATGAAGTGGCCACAGATCAGAGGGATTCTTGTTAGTGACTGAACATGGGTTTAAAACCGTGTTTCTGCAGTGTTGGATAACAAAGGTTCTCCTGTATGTTGCCTTCATTTGTGGGGGTTTAAGATTTCTGCTATGAAATGTCCCATTGTTGGCTTCTGCCAGTGATCCATCTTCTTCTCTGTAAATTGATTCAGGTATTCTTTGGTAACGGGCAAGGAGCTGATACCTGTAATGTTTGTGCCCTGCCGACAAATCAGATGAATTCTTGTAGCGGACTGCAGCCAGGTTTCTGCGACGGTTGGCAGTGATATTCTGCATGCTCCAATAATCTGAGACGTCTCAATGTTTTGCTGTGGAGAAATTCTCTTCACCGTCCACTGAATTTGATATTCTGCCGTGATGACGGTGAACTCACTGCTGTTCAGTTACCTTGGTATGATAGGAATCCAATCATATGTGAGCTGATATTGTGCTATTTCTTGCTGTCCATGGTATAAATATGAAGCTCTACACCCTATCTGTACAGCATGTTATTTGTTAGAATGGCAAAATATGTAAATTAGGATTAAATCTCTCATTTCATGCTGAAACCTTGCATGTCATCACAAAGAAGATGTAGTTTGGAATCCTGATAGGACAGATAGGGCTGTTCTTCATAACCCCAGATATATGGCAAGGCTGGTTTTGCTACGCTAGCAGACATCGTCGACAGCCTTAACCTGGACCGCCGTCACAGATTGATTTGCTCCTTTCCGCAGCAGAGGATCATCAGGAAGAAACAATCCCACCACATCTGAGTGAAGATACACTTGGACATAAGAGCAGATTTCTGAGGTGTCATTTAGAGACCAACTGCATATCTCAAGCCTTAACTAGGAGGAAACTATAGTATAGTGTTGAGCACTGCTTCCACACAGCAAGTGTTTGAAAGTATTTGAAGCTAAAAAGCATTTAGACTTCTTCTTAAAACCTGTCTGAATACATTGTTTAATTAATTTATTAACTGTATTGTTTTATTTCGTGACTATGTTTGTCTTCTTTGTCCATGTCCATGCTCTTGCTCTTTCTATACCTCTTTCTTACGCCTCTCGCTCTCTCTCCTGTTTAACATCCTCTTTTTTAAAAAACCTTTATAAATCATGTTTTCCAGGAATGTTTTCCCAAATGGTACTGAGCTTTAATATGTTTGGCCAATCTTCCAAATTGTTACTGCTCTTCACTTGACTCCTCCTCTCTTCATTATCAGCATTTAATGTAGGACAATGTCATTTTAAAAATGTACTAAATAACAGAACAGAAGAAACTTGCTATTATTAATCAATAGTGGTAGGTAGTAAAACAATCTAAGTAGAAACAATTTAAAAACACTATTCTTCTTAACTTTAATGGCAATTGATATGGATTTAAACTGTTCGGAGACACTGAGTTCTATATAAATATTAAAATATGTTTATTCATTATAATTGTTGAAAATAAGGACTGAAACACTGAAATTCTGATCATTGCATATGCACAACCTTGGATCAAATGTACTATTCTTGGCATAGACATCCTGTATTCTAAAACTCGATAGCCAACACGACAAAGCTGAAGTGACGGCAACAACTCAGTTTGCCCTCGACCAGCCACGGCGCACCTGTAAGGCATAAAGAACCAATCAGGCCTTGAGTTAGGGGTCCGTGTCCAATCAGCTGTGAGGACTTGTTTCTCCCATTCGGTGCGGTCACGCGGCAATGCCCTTTACAACACCTCTGGGCTCCTTCTGCTCTTCTGGCAGCCGGCCCTCCACCAGCTGGAATAATATTGTGTAATTGCTATTGACATATTGTGACTGGGAGACGACAGGCAAGAACATTCTCCCCTCCTCCTTAGTAAAATTAACAGCTTGTGACATGCTGGTGGACTCCACAAGGAGTCAAGCTGACAGATGTAGTCAACAGTGTTGCCTCTTAGTTCAACAAAAGAGCTCTCACAAATAGTCCACGGTGTATCCACAATGTAAGGCTGCGCTCTATCAATGATCAATACTCCACATGTCACATTACTAGTTACAATGCTTGACAAGACATCACTCAGAAGAATCACTACTCAAACATCCATTCTCCTGCAGAGCTTAAGCATAGAAGTATAACAATGCTTGTATTAATGCAACTAACAGAAATCCTCAAGGACTGACCTTTAAAAAGACACAAATGTTTTTCTATTACCACTGTAAGAGGGAATTCTTGCTCCGTGGAGTGTCTCATTAACTGCTACACATAGCAGACAGCTGTATTAGGTGAAAAAAGCTTCTGTTTCCGAGTATCTGATTTGAGACATAATCTTTTAAAGTCAAGCCTCAGTTCAGTATTCACTGTGTGATGGATTTAAAATGTGATGAGCATCACCAGATGAGACATCATCAAATGCGTGACTGTCGTACAAGGAGCTGCTGTGTACCTTTCATCTCCCCCATGTCCAGGGTCTTGCCCAGCTGCTCCAGCAGGTCTGCTCTGGCAGCGTTCTTCTTGTGCTTTTTGCCATCATAGTGTTGCTGAGCCATGCCAGGGTTGTTGAACCAGGCGTTGCATAGCTGGCAGTAGCGGTCTGAGTCACGGCGCTGTCGCGGGGAGGTCATGGGAGACGTTTCTGGAGAGCTCTTTACAGGACTGGGAGATGCCTCTGAAGGGTAAAACACACGCAAACACAATCAGACAAATGTGCCTCAGAGAGCTACTGATACAATTGTTACTGTTAACTCTCTGCTTCCAAGAAACTACAGCTTTGATCACAATCTTTTAACTTTGTTTTAAATGTTTGCAATATATATTCCACAACCAATCAGTTGTTACTTAATTGGGTAACTCCACTCTTTCATATATAGTAAAGAACATAAACTCAATATAATATCTGATACGATACATCTACGTAACAAATCTATATCCTTGATCCAGTGTTTGATCAGGTTATGGACCCAAGACACAAATGAGCGAAGCCCAGATAATCTTAAAACTGCAAAAAGGAAAAAGAAAAAAACACAATTTGGTGTTTAAATGGGTTCTAAGTGAAAGATGCTCTGCATATAAGCTCAAGAAAACAAATGTTTTACAATTCGTCACCTCCCCCATGATGTTTATTGACACAAATTCTGCGGTGAAATTGAAGGCTGGGCTTGTGATGTGTCTAATAGATTGCATTGTGATACCAGGCATTTTCAACTGTCAAAATCTAAGAATAACAAGGAAGTGCACAACCTTTATCAAACACTACGAACACAAAAATATCTGGCAAATTGAATATCTCATAATTAGAACAAACTATCTCATAATTATGAGAAAAAAAATCTTATAACTACAAGATGCGGATGTCATAACTACAAGAAAAGGCATAAATATGATTATCGTCATCTGTGTAAAAAGACACCTGCATGGAGGCATCGCATGATTTCATTCTCTTTAATTTCACACTTGATAGACATTAATGTCCCTCATAAATATTTTATGATAATAGTGGCGTTATTATTATCAGCATTGCATTTCCCAAATTATAATATAATATAATATAATATAATATAATAATTAGTATGAGTCAAAGAACATGGAGGTGTTATCTCATAATTTTAATATGATTTACAGTTTTTCTCACCTTGTTTTTAGGTGTTTAAGTGGATGGAGGTGGCTGACCCAGATGAGTAGAGAACCAGGCCATAATGGCTGGGTGACAAACTGGATTAGTAGCTTTTTGATAACGTGGTCGTCATTACTTGAACTTAATACCAGTCATACAATAAATGGCTATTAATTGCAAAAGTCAAGAAAAACAGTGTGACTTGCACAAGGACAGCTATTCTTTGTTTGAATCCATTTGCTGATCTATGATCTCCATCATGAGGGTGTTTGTCCTGCAAACTGTCCTGTGTTCTCTCTCATTTAATGTTCACTACTACCTGAGTATCACCCTGCTATTGTATTGTGACTTTTATCTTGTGTCATATAAAAGTTATATTCAAGGCAGTGCAAAACTTTTAAAATGTACCTGTGAATATGACAAATGGCGAATGAGGAACTATTGAATAAGAAATTAGATTCACTGCAATGTTCTTTAAGTAGAGCGTCTTCTTTTTAAAAAAAAACATTTTCTAACAATACAGTTAACTAACTTTACCTAAAAACACAAGCTGGCTCTCTAAAGTGGAGATCTGTAGCCAGCAGACAGAACAATGTAAAGGCTTTAATGAGCGCCGATCAGCAGCAATGCAGCAGTGACTGTGGCCTTGCTAGTGCAGCCCTCTGAATAACAAGCTGTTATCTCCATTAAACGCCTGAAGAGGAAAACCTAAATTCTACTTGGCAAACAGAATAAAGAGCCTGCTCTTCTCGGGGCTGACCACTTGTGCCTTCATGCATGGATGACAGCATTAACCCCAAACGAGCGCCGCGCTGCACCAAGTGCTCCCCGACACAAAGCGGCACTATCAACTTAATCAGTTTTAACACTCCAGTGCTTGGCTCACCCTAAGTCAACACTTAGTGTTGTCCCATTACGTTCCATTACACCAGTCAACATTTCAAAATGGCAGCTCCAGTGAAAAACATCAGGGGGGGAGAGAATGTATGGAACCTTAATTGTCAGCGCTTTGCTCTCTGTTTAGTGTTGTTCTGCAAGCACAGCCTTCAGTGAAACAGAAACGAGCCAAAGGAAGAGCAAAGTTTACCATTGCACTGTGTTTCCTCCACAGCAGCTGACTATTATGTGGGATTTAAATCTGGGACTTTGTGGTTATAGGGTGACCTCTCCAACTAATACGTCAATGTAAACCGTCAGACTTAATTTAATCCCTGTAGTCGCCTTTGCAAGCAGGTCAGAGGTCAGCAGCATAACAGCAGCTCTGGAGCTGAAAGGGATTGCTCGAAGGACAATGTCTTTTTAAAGGGAGGGGTGTGCATCCCAACAACTGAAATCCAAGGACTCTATAGCCAGCCTAACCATGAAACTTTAGAATAAAAGAGACCCACATGATTCTCCCAGTCAGGAAAAAGCAACAGAAAATACAAAGAACTAATAGCATAATACTCCATCAAAGCTGTTTAGACATCTCTGGCATGTGAGACATAACCTGAAAGCACAGCTCTTGGTAACAACAATAACATTCAGGCAATTACCTGGCAGAGCAGAGACAGAGCTGACAGAATGAAAGAACTCAGAGGCTGTGAGAAACTCAAAGGAGGTGAAATATTTACTGTTTGTGGAGATAACAAAGAAGTCAGGGAACAAAAGGAAGGTAATTACAACTTCCAATACAGGTACATACACCAAACCGCATTCAAAGTTCTCTGAAGATTATTATTTGTGGTTGCTGATTTCATAAACTAGCTCAGTATAGCAGAAAAAGTGGAAGTGGTGGGAAAGAAATAATGTGGGAACTAATACCAGCTCAACACTTACTAATTAACACATTACAGCACATTAGTAAAAACGTAAAAAAATGACAGTGAATGCACACAACTGCTGGCTACAAGTCATTTGTGACAATTGATAAATCTGCAGAACAGATGGGTCTTGTTTGTGTGTGGATTACAAATGTGCCTACAATATTTTGTATTTTGTGTTATTAAGTTTGTCGAGCACATATCTGCATCAAGTGAATAATACTGTAATATTCGATTGCCAAACTAAATGAGACATCAGTCTTTGGACAGACAAGTCCTTGTGGGCTGCAGCAACAGTCACTCTGTCCTTACTTGAGCTCGCTGTACTGACCTTAGAAGGCAATCATTCAAATGAGCTGATTTCATGACACCAGAAACTAATTCTCTACCATTTACAGCACTGATCCAAACTGCAAAGATTTACCCAGGCTTGGCTTCACACAGCCACATTATGGGCATTAGCAAGTTTAAATCAGTTTAAAGATCAACAGAGATAAAAGAGATAAATGACTATTTGCAGCACTTCTATTACCCTTTTTCCATGCTGTTGAAGTTTTTTTTTTTTTTTTTTAATGGGAGCTGTAGTTTTATTTCTTGCGCTCACACAGGTTAATGATGAGACCCTCAATGAGAGATTATACTGAGTTACAAAAGTGAGTTGTTGTAATGACTTGATGAGAACCAGGCTGCAGAGATGAGCTCGTTTCTGTTTAAATTCTTAGGTTTTCAGATTTCAGATTCCGTACTTCTTTGCTAAACTTTACATCCTCATGTCTTAGCAAGTCCTTCTAACCTGCACCTTGCAAGGACAAATATAATGTAATGTAACCCTGTCTTCTCTCTTTGACTAACTTGCAAAATACATTTTAAAAGGTATATTTCTGCTGGATTATGTATTCTATCAACATCATAAAACGTTTTAATAAACATGTGTTGCACCACTGCAAAACATTCACACTGAACACATCTGCTAATTGTTCACTTTCCTGCAATACCTGCTTGTGCCAACTTGTTTGGGATGTTATTAGCCCATCAAATGTCCATTATCACTGTAGATCCCTGACATGCATATAGGCTGGTAGGGATGCCCTTCACCTCATCAGTGACTCAGTAGCCATGTTATCATCCCATCTACAGTGAGAAACAAAAGTCTGCTTTTTGACTCGTTTTGACTTTTACACTGTTTTTTGTTGACTTGAGTTTTCAGCTGGTGTTTGGTTAAGGTTAGGCTAAAGAATCATTGTTTTGACAACTCCACCCAAGATCTTATAGACATTCATTCACATGACTGCAAAAAGTCACCAGTTTTTTTAGGGATGCTTTTTTTTTTTGGTTGATGATGATAATGTATGACAACAGCCTACTAGTAGGTGGAGGAGGCCTCTACTGGCTCATTCATTTGAATCTGTGATTGGCCATCTCATGGGCCGATAACATCTGAATAGGGAGCAGCTAAAGCTTCATTAATGCTTTTGTTGTGATGCTTTGGCATCTCAGATGACTAGGATTAAAAAAAGACTATTGTCTTAAAAACTGAAAAACTTAGTTTTTTTATTTTGGACCACAACAACAACCTGTCCCTAAACTCAAAGTAGCATTCGTTGAATTTTGTCTCCTTCAACCAACAGTCCATCATCCAGTGTTCTGGCTAATAAACAGGATTCTGCTACTTGATCTGATTTGGGACAAGGAGCAGTCTTTGTAGTTTTTATTCAGACTGTGTGTGTGCACGTGATCAGTCTGATCAACTTTCAGATGAATTCTGTCATGAGGTCGTCCAGTCACCATGAATGGAATTTTGCTTTAAGTGGCACCAGCTAAATGCCCAAAACTCATATACTGTAATTTCCGGACTATAAGCCGCTACTTCTTTCACATGCTTTGAACACTGTGGCTTAAACAATGATGTGGCTAATTCATGGATTTTTATGATTTTTACTAATTTGCCTCGAGATGAAAGTGACATTGAGAGCAACAACATAAGAGAGACTGAGGAAGTGTGTGGTGAAGTAATTCTGAGGCTGTTCAATTCCGACACTGAAGAAGAAGACTTTTGTGGTTTCAGCGCGCAGGAGGAAGATGAAGATAGTGATCAATGACTTTTCCTGGTAGGCAACTGTATTTTTTTTTTTTTGAACCAGCCGTGTTACAGGCAATGTTTAAAAAAAAGCATTTACGGTACGTATTTTGTGTATGGTACCAGTACGTATTTAATTAAAAGTTGAAAAACAATCTTTCTGCGTAACATCTTTATGTGTAAATATCTCATGTTATAACATGGACACTTGCAGCTTATAAACAAGTGCAGCCTATATATGTACAATTTATTTTATTTTTTTTTAAAGTTAGTGGATGTGGCTTATATTCTGCTGCGCTCAATAGTCTGAAAATGATGGCACTGTATCCCACTGTGGTGAGCATTTAGGCAAACAGCAACCTGTATTAAGCTCTTAAGCAGACGTGGAGAAACATTCTGGTCCAATACACAGTATACTCTCTCGTTGAAGTCATTTTTAGTTTCTGTTAACTGTTGACAACAATATCAGACTCTTGAGTTGCTAAACGCACCATTTTCATCCAATGGCTGTTACCTTTGTCTTTCTGCTGATTGGTGCTGAACAGTGCATGGTGGGTGTGGAGGTCTGAGAAAATCCAGACAATGGCAGAGATGGGAACAGTAGAGTTGGATCATGATTTGGTTTCAATTTATGTGTATGTTTCTCACTAAATAAAGTTATTTAATGAATGGTTAGAATCAAAATATTGATTAGTGTAGCTTTTAACCAAAGGATTGTAGCCTGTACAAGCATGTGACATTCAGAACATAAAAACATACACTCTGCTGTCGTTTGTATGCCCAGTATCCACACCAACCGCAGCACCACTATAGCACGTGTTTCTTAGGTTTAGTTTAGCATCTGATTTGGGAACAACACCGAAAATTGTTAGAGGATTTATCTCTTGTGTAAAAAAAAAATGCCCACAAGAGGAGAGACTCTGGCAAATAATTTTCTGCAAATACTCAAGAATTAAAGGGGCATGATTACAAGGCCTAAGCAAAGATCATTTATCATCATCAGTGCGACCTCTCCACACACTATCCTCCTCCAGCAAAGCGTAATCACACTCTGATTTAATATTCTTACCACTACACTTTACGACAGAGTGTCCCTGTCATTTGTCTCGCAGCCCACCGGTTGAACCTAAACTCTTTACATTGGATATGAGGCTGCACACTGCTCATTTATAACAGGCTGCGTTATTGCAGGATGGCTCTCCGGTATCATAGATAACCCAGCAGGCACATAAAGGAATAAAACCCTTTCTCCCCATTTAGTGCATCATTAGAGCCATACTGTTTAACACCCCTCTGCTTTGATTGAGGGTTCAGCTCAGTTCAGAAGGCGGGGTTCGCTGCCATCACCAAGAGGCAGATGGCGGCGGCTCGATGTGGCACCTGCTGCGTAAAGGACACTTTAAACTCAGTGAAAAGGCCATTGCGTCGCTATATTATAGGCTTAAGCATCAGCTAGATAAAATTGTGGCTTATTTTGCTGCACAGAGAAGAGTTTGTGAGCCTTGGACACACTGTGCTAAGCACAGAGAGCATGCTAAAAGCCACTCTGAGAGGAATGCAGCTCTTTTCCTGAAGCCCTACAATTTCTTTGACATTGATGTCTGAGAAGAACATTTTTTTAGGAGAATCATCTGAGCCTGATGGTCTTAATTTATCATCATCAAGTCAAGGAGACAGTACACATGCCACATTTCATAATGGCAGACTTGTAGCTGGTTAGTCAGAGGACACACGCACAGACACACACTGCATCAGTTTATTGGCCTGATAGGCTTTCTGCTGTCTGACCAAATGTGAGCGTGAAGGGTTCTGCCTGTTGACTTGGATTGCGAGGCACTACAGAGATTGAAGCACAGAAGCTTAGAATGCAATATTTCCACACGCCTTCAGTTTCAGCTGACAGTTGGTATGGTTTTGCAACAGTTACGTGTTCTGTGCATCAAAGGTTTCCGTCACTGAGGGGCTTTACGGTTGATGATGTTTTGGATGCAAGAAGACATATTTTTAGTCCTTCTCTTGCCTGTGTTCATGTGAATGTGGTTACAATGTGCTGATCCTCAGCATCACATGTCACTTTTTAAAATATCTTATCTCATTCATTTCAGTGAAACTAAAAGGTAGAGTCGACATAGTGTTGGCAGGATGTGACAGAGTTCTGCTGGGATCCAGTTTTATAGTTTTACTCACCCTGCAACCACAAAGCTCAGTACTGGAACTCACCTATCAGGCACAATTATCTCTGAATCAATTCCAGACCTGACTAGACCCGATAAAGTAAGACTCATGACCTGAGCTATATTGAAAATCAAACAGGCAGCCAAAGCTAGTTGGTGAAAAAAGCTACAAGCATACTGTAGGAGCACAACAGCTTGGGGCAAATAGAAGAATAATAAAAAATACCATACACTCAGGGGTACAGTCAGAGTTTTATTGTGCCAAATACAGTATGTGCCACATAGCGCTAGTTTTGTGATTCTCATTCAGACGATGGCTTCCCAGAGCCTCAGTAGACATTTTTTTTGGCAGTAATTAGTCATATTCACATCACTTAGTGTTTGTCTCCAGGGAGATGCATACCACTGTTGTGAGAAGCAAAGCTTACATTTCAAACTGCAGACATACATAAACAGCCTTATTTTCAAACTAATGCAAACACTTTTTATGAATTATACAGCAGCATATGTTTGGGCTTTAATAAAGCATATAGAAGCTGGGAGGTTTTGATGCAAAAGCTGCAATGCAGTATATTTGCTTGCTGCTGGCTTTGTCAGTTGTCAGTATAAAACTAATTCAGATTTATGTATTCCACACTTAAGCATCTGTTTGTGTGAAGATTTCTCTCATCACTGACCAGCCTAGTTAATAACATACAATTGAAATTCCATTTAAAATCAAATGTACTGTATGGAAAAGCAATGCTTTCATCCACTCAAAGGCTTTCCACTGCCACACTAAGGCAACATCTTATTTGTCAGCTGAAGTAGAACATGTCATTTTCCCTGCACTAGTTCCTAGCACTGAGTTGTGTTTAAAAGCTAAATCCCCTTCTTGGATGGTATTTGTATGCAGACAGAGAAGCAGGACAAAGTAGACCTATTTAGCGTGAACAGAGTTATAAATCTGAGGAGATTCAGCATCTGTGAGAAGAGGGGATCAAAGTGCTCTGAATCCATGCACTTATCTCTTCCTACAGTGCTGCTCCCTATTGGGCTTTCCTCCACCAAAAGCCCTCGACCCCCTCCCTCTGCCGACAGACCCTTTCTGCACGACTCAGGAAGCAAAAAATTTTCTTTTTTTTTTTTTTTTACTTTGTCTCTGAGGTGGAAACTCTACAAGATGAGCAGGCCATGGAAAGCATACAAACGTAACACATCCATCCTGGAGATTTATCGCTGCATGTTCGCCCTAGGTCCTACAAAGTTGAACCTGCACTGCATGATGTGTCCTTTGAACACTGTGAAGTGGGAAAGACAGAAAAGACTAAGGGGCGTATTTGCTGTCACAAATATCTGTCAGAAGAGAAAAAATCAGAAAAGACTACGAATGTAAAAGAGCGCAGGAGCAGTTATTTGACATGCATGGAGTGCTGTTGAAGGCAATGTGACGTCGGGCTGGTTAGAAACATGTTGCACATGTCAGGGAAGTGCACAATAGATGAGTGCACAGGTATGGAGGAGGGTTAGGGCCACTGTAAAAAATGTATATCAGTTCTGACTGTGTTCTCTGAATTCTGAGAAAACACTTAGAATTCAGAGTTTAAAGTTTTGACTTTAATCTCAGTCAGAATTGTGAAATAAAAAAAAAAGTCTGAAGTACAAGAAAAAGAAACTTTTCTGCAAGTTTTTTGGTAAAAGTTTCTAACTCTGAGGACTAGGTTATTTCTGTTTAAAAAAAAACGCAAGATGCCTGTTGAATAAGCTTTACTGGAGGCTGGAGCTGCTGTAAAACATCCTAAATCAGGAAATGTAAGCAGAAGGCCACCAAAGGTAACAGAAAGGTCAAGTCATTTGAAAGATAGCTGGTGTTCCATTGCTTGTTTTCTCTCTTGGTGTTGTAAGCGGTGAGCCTCAGATGAATTTACTTTCCCTCCTACAGTTTGTAGCTTTAAACAGGAACACTTTAAAATACATATTGCATGAGATCAAACAGGCAGTTAGGAGCAGTGCTGCTTTTCTTCCATTTAACGACAGAAAATGTCAGTGCTGTGTTCTAGTAAACAGGGACAAATACGCTGAGCGCCTAGAGCTTAAACTTTCTTCACAAACATTCCCCTGATATGCCACGTTAGCGGCTTGTGAGAGCATTTAAAATGTGGTGCAACATGAGGTGAAGTTCATCTCCACTTATTTTTTATTGGAGGCAGGAGATGGATACAAAACATTTTCCAGGCAACAAGGAACCGATCAGCAGCATGATAGCCATTGGTGGAAAAATGTTTTGAGGACAAAACTCATTTAGTGGGTATGTGGCTTTGCCAAAAAACTGACAACCAAAAAGCAAAGTGGTGGGTAAGCTAGTTCAGTTTTACCTCCTACAGATACAAGTTTGTAAAGACAAAGACTATTTTACTTTCTGTACACAAGTGCCAGCTCAACTCTGAGGTTAGAAATGTCAAGTTGAAGTGTTTGAATTTTAAGTTTGAAATGTTATACAGCTCCTGATACCATGAAAACAATCAACATGTCTGACTGCAAGAAACTTTACAGTGTAATATCTGCAACATCAGCAGATGTTAATAGGAGACTGAACTCAGATGTTTAATCTTCAACCAACATATTGCACAAATGTAAATCTTGGCGTGGTCCAGTGGTTCTCAAACTCTTTCTGTCAGGCCCCTCTTTAGAGGAAAAAAACACACTGGGCCCCCCTTCACCTTAAATAGTCATGAAATGAGCCAGTTTAAATTTACTGAAATTAAATAAATCTCATGAGCAGTCAATTCGTGCAACAACTTAACAATATGCTCAGTGATCAGTAAAAGTAACAAGGGGGAATAGCCTTCAATTTTGCAGTGGTTGTCTCATTAGTCATTGTTGACACCATATCAAGAGCAGTGGGGAGTAGGAGATCCTTAGCTAGTAGATGTGTTTCTTGCACTTGGTGATTCTGTTACAGGGCTCCAGACTAACTTTTTCAATGGTAGCACTGGTGCTACCAACTTTCTTTGGTCGCACCAGCTAATGATTTGGTTGCCCTACTCCTTTATTTTGGATCAGCACTGCCACAGCTATTAATGCACCATGCAGCTGATGAATAGTTGTTTTTGCATAACTTAGTTGTGTTGCAATGATTTTCAGTGATACAAGACTTGACATTTGTGAAATGTTTTAATCTGAAAATATGTTTATTTGGTCACAAATCCTCTTCTGATATCAGTCATTAACTGGACACAGGCTGAAAATGCCCATGGGTAGATGTTACATTTTGCTGATGTTCCCTGGACGCTACTCCGGTAGACGCTACCAGGTGGCTGCGGTGCAGCTCCTCTGACAGGTGAGCGACCAGACATTTGTTGGAAAACAGTGGAAAGCGTGTTCTACACTAATTTACTCACAATGAAAGGTTTTCTATTAGCAGAGTTTTTAGTTTTTTCTGAACTGACTTTTATATAAGCTGAGCACATTTTAAATGTCCATACCACTGGCCATCATGTTTATATCCTCAGAACTGTGATCGTTGTTCAAATTTGAACCTTCAGATTGAATGTGGGGCTACGTTTTCTTCGTGACTCCGTTGAGATCTGTCTGCCTGCACCTGAACACTTTTATCATCAGGTGTGTTGGACCTCTCCCTCTCCTCTCACTTCGCTGTTTTAATTAGCTATATATCGTTTTTGACATGACCTCTGCCTTTGTCTCCGTCTAGTGGAGCACCTTTGTACTACCTCTACTTTCCGCTGCAACAAGCCAGAGGGACAAGTGACCAGGTGTTCAGAGCTACAATTAGCCGATTGCTCCAGGCATGGCTTGCCATTCTCTCGACAGACCTTCATGCAGTATTTAAGATGGCAGCAAGCCACAAGTCGACGCCGGATTGTTGTAAAACCCACTTTAGTTCTGTGCTTGTTCGTAAACTCTGCTCGTTGATTTTGATTCTGCTTCTAACACTATTCTCCTGTGCTCCAGTTGTCGCCACGCTCGCTGCCTACTGAGATCCACCATTCATCCCCAACTCCTCACCGTTGGATTCTACTGGCTCCAGCTTTCCATATCCTCCGTGTCCCTCCGCTGAAGTCATCAGGTTCATTTCCGTCTCCTCCGGCTCCCCCTCCCTAGCATTTAGTATTGTGGTTAACCCAGTCTCTCGCCTACTCAATCAGTAGTGTTAATATTAGGTTTGTATTCCTCGCGGTAAGTTTGATTATTAATTTGTTAAATTAGTTTGTCGTCCTTTAGAGGACGTTTTGGTAATTCCCCTTTAGCAAGTATTCTTTAGCGCTAGTTTATATTACTGATTTGTTTGATTCTTTGGTTCGCATTTGTATTGTGAATAACTATTTATTGATTCCAACTGTTTGGTGGTCGCATCATTTGTCTGCGCTTGAGCCTTTGTGTTTGAAACCGTGAGAGTTTTATCACTGGACACAGTAACAGCGAAACTGACTGTTTAATCCGTCAGAGTGAGCCTGAGTCAATGTGGAAGAAATATTACCATTTCTTACCACAATATCTTGTGCAGTAGCAACAAAAAAACATTAAAACAATAGTTCAGCACAATAGTTCCCCATAGATGGACCTTTTCCTTCCGGTCGCTCGCACTCGCTGTCATGCCTCTGTGCTCCCCCCTGGGGGCACGCCACACTTTGAGAAACACTGGCCTGGTCATATAGATCAATTTTGGTATTTCAGGTACTAATGTGGAAAACATGAATCTCTGGAATAAATATTTCTGCTAGTGCAGCTAAACAAGCTGTTTCAAAACCCATCCTTGTAAAAAGTGCTAAAATGATAGAGTTGCATGCCATTTAGTTGGTCAAGTCTTGGTGTAATTAATGTAAGTTAAGCCTGTATTTTATTCCATCCCAGCACCTTACACATGTATAGGACTGTATAATAATGGTCACACTGTAACTGCATAGGTTCCTGTTTTAATGTTCATTTGTGATGCAACTTTATGAGGCTCTCAGACCTAAGCTGCTGCACAGCAGCACAATGTCAGCACAATCTCTAAAATGTAAGTGTATGAATGAGTAAAATGGTGCAAATGCTGAGGCAGCCCATTCGATAGTTTGAGAAACAGCAGGGAACCAGAAGGCAATTTAAAAATACAGGAGCCCTTTAAATTTTACTGCTCTTATTCATACACTTCAACTGTTGGTTATTTGCTAATGGGCAGGGACATTTAGAGTCTTGAGATAATAGTCCCAGTTAAATGTAATGGAAGAGCCATGGCAATGTTACATTATAAACATTTTAGCTGCAGATTTCTCCAAATCATTTCCCAGTAAATCAGGGTGCAGAAAAAATACATCCCCACATTAAGCTGCAGATGTTAAAGGACGTGACATTCATGGCAGCTATTGTGCTTACGGCCCAGACAATTGGAAACAGGCCAGAATGTGGGAATCATGCTTAGGGAAATGCATGTGAGGAAATATGAAAATACATGAGGCTGTGATTATATAAAAGTACTAATGATAAATCAACATTCGAGCAGCCCAGTCGAGCTCTGAAATAGAAAATGAACAGGAATCGCAACACAGTGCAACACCAGCAACTGAAAACACACAGGCAGAAGAGCATGTGCTATGTGGGTCAGCGGGAATATTCACATTTAACACAAATGTGCCTGAGTAAAAGGGCAAATCAGGGCCATTTGATTGAAACTATGTGTAATATTGTGCCTGCAGGAAAAGCATTAAACATTCATTTTAACTGTCAGATGAAATTCTTGCATCTTCAAAAGTTTGAAATTCAGAACAACAGCTTACTCAGGGCTTTTCAACAGTATGATTGCACTTTGATGACAGTGCATTCCTGAAATGTTCATCATAGGTTTTGAATGAGCGTTATGGGTACAAGAGAAGGATGCCCACCATCTGTCTAACGGGGGGGAAAAAGAAAGGGGGAAGTTTACAAGCCTGTCCCATGATGCTGTATGTTCTCACCAGTGGTCATTAGGACTTTTTTAAAAAGCATCACCTGCATGAATCTGTGGTGTTGATGCCTGGAGAGCTTGAATTTTAGAAACTGTATATTGGCTGACATCAGGCGGGAACAACAGCATGTCCCAGGAGGCAGGCGGATCAACAGAGGAACTCGGCCATCCGCTGACGTTACTTATGTAAAAATCAATAGACCAGGCCTCCTGGTGCCCTGGATTTATCTGCCTGGCAATTTCTATTTGCGACAGATTTTGTGGCCTGCACAAGCAAGGGGCTTTAAATTACTATTTCAGAGCATAAAACAAGTTCGCCCTAAAGCTAGCTGTTTTTTTATTTCAGCTGGAATGTGAGTTGTTTGGACAAGAACAACACATTCAACCTTTTATTGATAGACTCAATCTTTTCTCCTCTGATGGTATAAGTGCAACAGCCTGTGCAATGGTAGCGGGACAGCGCAGAATAAAAAGTGAATGTGCTTAAGGGTAATATATGGGTCTCATATTAATGGAGAAGTTTAAATGTCATCAGGTTTATCCACGCTGAAACTGATAAATGAGAAATAGAGAGGAAGTCATCATTTTAGTGATGAAAACAGTTACTTTTAAAGTTTCCAAACTTTGCCACAAAACGCGTATATCAGCAGCTGTAATCTAAAAAGCTTTTTCAAATGTGTTTGTCAGGTGGAGAAGAGGTTCCATGGTGTCCCAGTAGTTTGCTGCATGTCAGGGCGATTGATGGCTGTGCCACCCCCTCTTTTGGCTGGGACGATGCTGCCTCTGTTCTGAACCATTGGCCACAGATGGCATCCCTAATAGCTATGTCTGTCACTGACATGTGGAAAAAAAAAGACCAAATAGCAAAGGGCGCTGTCTGAGCACTACATCATCAGATGGCAATCAGAGTCACTCTAAAGCAAAATACAAATGCAACCAAAATGTTCTCTGAAACTAAAGAATTGTCCTATTTCTTTTAGGTTTGGCCTTTGGAAACAGTATTATATTACCTACATTAGCAATCAGCTATCTGCAATCAGTGTGGGTGGAATGGATCAGTAGCAGTAGTGGAGATGCTAGAAAGACTACCTTTATTAGAAAACTAGGTTTGAGACTACTCCTCATATGAGAAATCACAAAAACAAAAGAATTAGTAGCAGTGATTTCCATGATTCTTGATTACAAATTCAATACCAAGCAATAAATCAATCAAAACGAGGTATTTCAAAATAAACTCTTGTATTAAAAACAAAAAACAAAAAAACAAAAACTGATGCACACACAGTATGCAACCATGGGCTGTATATAAAAAATGGACACTGCCTCTGGCTCAGAGAGGTGAAGCCAATGTTTAAGTGCCTTAAACCTGCATTCTTTCTAACAGTCAGCAGTGGGCGATTTGTCTGGGTGCAAAAGGAAGTCTGATTGTATCGAGGTCGTTGAGAAAATGACCCAACTTCTTACTTGATATAGCAGTCGCTCATATAGAGCTATAGCTACATGAAGGGTGATGATATCTGTTCGGCAGGAGAAGAGAGGAAAACGTGAACTATTATTAAACATCAACTTGTAGATAACTACTCCCAAAACTCTCCTCCTCCTCAGAATCCATTTCTGGTTGCATCCAGACTACTGTCTGTGGTTCAGGGCACAAAAGGTAAAATGCTTTGGTGAATGACCATAATTCTGAGTAAATAAAAGTAAATAAAAGCACTTTATTTAAAGGAGAAGAGATTATGCTCAAGTGATAGTGGACGTTTTCTGTGTAAAACAAACCACAATCTTTCCCTAAATTTAACCAAATGCTGTGAGTGTCCTAAACATCACCATGAAAACGTTGAATATTGCTGTAAAACAATGAAATCAATGGTTTACTTTGAGCCTATAGACAGGTGACAAAGGAAAAGTCAGCATCTTTTCTCAGAACGACCACTAGAACAGCAGTGTTTCCTCTACATTCATTTAGGATTGGCGGGACACCATTCCTAAATCCTAGCCGCCGCTCCTTCAAATTTCTTTTTTTTTGTTGTTGTTGTTGCAAATACACCACCGCCGCATGTCTCCACCTTCACAGCAGAGTCCTGCACTGGGTCGGGTACTTGAGTACTATGGGAAACTACAAATAAATATCTTGTTCATAAATATCTTGCTCAGTCTCTACTTTTTGGGGGATTAGTATGACGTTCATGACTGGCCAGTACTAAGGTAAACTACAGATAACTATCTTGCTCAGTCTCTACTCTTTGGGGGGTTAATGCGATGTTAATTAGTCGCGAGAGCGCAGCCTTGAAAGTGACGTCACGTCCAGCACCAGGCTCCAGGTCAGAGAGTCAGAGGAGGGTCGTCTTGGAGAAAAGGGCAGTGACTTACTAGAGAAAAGGTAGACTTATTAGCTTAAGATAACAGAATAGATTTTACAAGTTAAATAGACATTTACAAAATATTGATGGCCAGCTAAAGCTACGTAACATATCGGCATCGTATCTTAAGTTAATTGGGCCCGGTGCCAACTTGGTGTCGCTCATGTGAGTAAACTAATTGATAGCATTAAGCGAATATATACACACCACGATGGAACTGCTGACTGCATCTTCAGATGAGCTTGTTCAAATATTAAAAATAATAACAATTGATCAGATTTATATAGTGCTTTTCTAGGCACTCACGCTTTACACTGTCAATTATTCATTCACACATATTCATTGTAGTGGTGGGAAGCTACGATTGTAGCCACAGTTGCCCTGGGGCAAACTGACAGAGGCGTGGCTGCCATTCAGCCCGTCTGACCACCACCTCAAACAAAATATTTCTCCAAGTAACTGACGCTAGCCAGGTATCATTAGCCTTTTACTGACTCATTAATGATGATGATCAAGTAAAAAATAGTTCACATTTGTAATCAGATGTGATGTGAGTGTAAATGATCTAATGTTAATGTTTTATGTAATCGTATAAGACCAGTAACATTAGACAGGGAGGAGCAGTGGACAGCAGTGGTCACCTCTCGGACAATTTCTGTACAACAGAGCCTTAGAGCTCTTCTATAGAAAATGTGACTGTTCTGAGCCTGGGTGCAAACTTTGCCACTGATTCTACAGCCCCATCAAGAAGTTATTATTTATTGTTTTTATTTTTATTTATTTAATTTTATTGTTTAATTAATTTATTTTAGTTTTACATTCAGCCTTTAAAAAGTCATTTTCAACTGGCCATTCAATAAGTAGGTTGTAAAAGTAAAATCTGAAGCCAAGTGTCATCTGTTTACGTCACCACAGCTCCCCAAAGAACCTGCCCCCGCTGCTTAAAAAAATCTGAGGAAACACTGGAGAGCTTTGTACACTTTGGCATTGATTCTCTGGAACTCTGTTCAAAGGTTGAATACCATTTTTTCAAAGGATATTCCTTTACTTGGTGTGAGAATGCTGAATAACACATAGTCCAAAATCTCAAATAGGTGTTCAACGGGGTTAAGAGGTCAGAGCATATGATTGACATCATTTTCATCCTCATCAAACCATCCAGTGACCTGCCATGCCCTGTGGATGGAGGCACTGAAAGAGTCCACTCCCACCAAGATAGAAATGTTTCATCATAGAGTAAAGGTGATCACTCACAACAGCTTTGTATTGATTTGCAGCAACCCTTCCCACGAAGGACCCAAACCATTTCAGTCAACACCATAATGGAGCCACTGGATCCTCTCAATGTGGGGATCAAGCCTTCAGGCCTGTGCTGTTCTCTTTGTCTACACCACACGTGTTCACTCACTTGTCAAGAATATGGTGAAGCATCATCCACCGAACCATATCACTTGTTTCCACATCGCTGTAGACAAGTGCCTGTGTACAACTGAAGTCTTGAATGTACATTCATCGTAGGGGTTTTATGCACCGCAACCCTACTGTAACATTCCTCTCTACGTAGCTGTCGACAGACTGTTCTTGCTGACAGTCTGACATGTCAGCGACGCAGTGACATCTCAGTCACCTGAGAACGAATTGCTTCACTGTTTTTCTTTAAATAGCACACTGATGCACAAGCAACAGTTTTCATATGTGGGGTGTCTACTATAATTTTCCTATTTACTTATGTTGTCTCATGGATCTAAATGTAGATGCCATTTCAGTCACTGTACATATTGAAGCACTGGCCGGCTGAACGGTTTCTGCAAATGAAGTTCCTGCCATCTGTGCCCCAACGATGGACCTACTTTGAAAGTCACTTAGCTCTTTACCTCTGGCCATCTTGATACAAAATCATAACCAACTGGACATTCTCAGCATTTTTCTGCATGCCACAGAGCATGACTGGATGTTAACTGTTTATACCCTGCAGTGCTACATGTGGAAACATCTGCCTTTGTTGTGTTTCATGACTCATTAATTTAGTTTTGCTTTTTTGTTTTTCCTTTAATTTGTCATTTGTAATTTCGTTGTTGAAAAACAAAGCAAAATAACGGGCAATGTGTCCTTCAGTAACGTAGCCATGACCTCAGCAGAAACATGATACGGAAAATACATAAAAACTTGTGTGGCATCAAGCTCGGTTTCACTCACTGTCTAAGAACATGAATATTTCAACCAGCCAAAGCAGCAGCAGAGAGACAGAGATTGATGCAGACCACCAGAATGAAAAAATATCAGCGTCCACAGGTGAATGCTGGACTCTGAAGGCAGCGGAGGAAACAGCAGAAGCAGGATGGTGCAGCAGCGCATGGTGAATATTTGGTGACAACAGAGGCGACCAGAGTGCAGAGCAGCTAAATATTTCGACCTGATTTAAATCAGAATTTATAACCCCATAGTCATTCCTGTCTTTTCAGGTATGTAACAGAAAGACACACTTTATTTTCCCTTTAAGAGTCAAAAAATGCTGTTGTCTAGCCTCCGTATTTGGCCTCAAGTAGATGCACACTTTACTGCTTCTGCCCTACTTTCAGGCATAAATACCGTGCTGCAATGAGAGGAATTATTCTATTCAGTGTTTTCAGCCAGAGGGTTTAGTCAAATATTAAGTCAAAGACAAGAGGTTTGTGCACCAATCTACTGATTCAATCCTACGACTTTAGAGAGAAAAAGACTGCAGTGGCAGAAGCAGTACTAATGCTGGATAAATACAGATTGGTCCTACAATAACTTCAGATAATAGCACAATAATAATGTGCTGCCTTATCAGTCAAGAGAACACTTCCAACCAAATGGAAAGCAGAATAGTGGTGAAAGCACAAAGTAAAACACGGAGCTGTGAAGTGCATATAAATGACTCGGTGAACTGGAGTGCCAAAAGCTGCGGTAAACAAACAGAGCTCAAGGCTGAGCGATCCACATCCACACTGCTTACTGTGGACTCAGGTGTTGAGCTGCAGAACAATCTGAAAATATAATGTTTGCTGTTTCTCATCCACTGTTTCCCCCAGTGACCTTCATTCATTATTCTCACAACTGCCAATTTGTAAGTAGATTCAAGGTGAGCAGCTGTCTGTGGATTACAACAGCAGCAGACTTCAATCACCCTGAGGTAAAGAGCAGTTGGTGATTAAATCTAAGTAGCACATGCACAGACTCGGGGAGAAAAACTGACAAACACACCAGCTTGTTAGCCTGCTGCTAAGAAGATGTAATTGGACCCCAGAATTACTTTAGCTGGATAAACTTTCTGATGACACTAATTAGTCACAACATTAAAACCACAGACAGCTGAGGTAAATCGCATTGATAATGTCATTACAATGCCACATTCTGCTGGAAAACCTCGGGCCCTGGCATTCATGCAGTTGTTACTTTGATACCCTTCAACTGAATATTGTTGCCGACCAGGCACTACTTTCCATGACAACGCCTTTCCCCATAGGCTGCAGCCTCCCCCTGCAGGACAATGTGCCCTGCCACGCCTCAAAGAGTGGTCAGAATGACTTGAGGAACACAACAAAGAGCCCAAGGCATCGACCCAGTCTTTGAACTCCCCAGATCCCAAGGCAGAAAAGCCTTGATGCACAAAAACGCCCTGATACCAGACACCCCCAGAGGTTTCTTGCCTACGCCCTAAGATTTAGGGCACTTAAGGCCTAAGTGGTCAGAGCTGAAGGGTGATGTTGGACTCATAGACGTGACTAGTGTCTGACAGCTGACATAAAATTACAGATTTTGAAATGTGCCCTTGCTATCATATAACTAACATTACGTTGCTTTTGTTTTGGCTCATCAATGTAAACCAAAGTCCATCGATGACTTTAATAACCATGAAGATATTTCAGTCTGGACCAAAGTAGTGGGCCGACCAGTCAACTAAAAGTTTGACCTCTCAGGTAGAAGTAATTGCAAAAACTAAAAGGGTGAGTTCTATCACTTTAAGCTTATGACAAGTCATAAGAGGCAAACGTTAAAGCACTTGTATCCATTCACACAGCCACATTGAAGGCAGCAACAACAGCAGCTAACATTGAAAGTGCTGGTCTGACCATCGGGAGCAATTTGGGGTTCAGTGTTTGACCAATGCCACTCCAACAGCAGCAGAAGCAGTGATTAAACCATTAACCGTTTATTCAGAGCCACAGCAGTCCATCGTGTTGGCATACAAACCATTCTCACAGACTGCATAAGTACACGCAGTTCAACCTGAGGGTCGTGTTCTCTGCTAAGATCGTTGCATTTGAATGTTTTGAAGAGGTGTAAAGATGAAAAGCTGTTTTGTATCTTACAAGTAAAAAACTGAAATTACAAAATTTGAGATACGTATGTTCTCCTCTGAATGAGTATTGATAGCCGTCATGGCTAAATATATAAAGTCAATTTTATACAATCATTAGTACCACAGAACACCAACACAGTATGCATTTTTCCTGAAACTCACGATACAACATTTAATCCTCTGCACTTGCATTCACATTACAACGTTTTACTTTTTTGTGTGTTTTGTTGGTAAGTTTGCTGGAGAGGGCAGTAGTAGAAAAGTACAACACTCACGCCTCAAGGTCAGATCTAAAGTAATGGTGGATGCAAGGCAGTATGAGGGCAGAGAGTGAAAATGGATTGGAGACAGACACAGGAAGTTGGCAAGTGGCCATCTAAATCAGGGGTCGGCAACCTTAAACACTCAAAGAGTCATTTGGACCCATTTCCCATGGAAAAGAAAACACTGGGAGCCACAAAATCCTTTTGACATCTAAAATGAAGATAACACTGCATATATCGTTTTGACCTTTAAGCTATGTGTATATATAAAAAAATATGTGTTGAATTTATGAAATCAATAAACTGCTACAGAGAAAACAAAATTTTATTTCTGCATGCAACGAAGACATTTGGAACTCAAAAAAAAAAAAAAAAAAGACACTGTATTGAAGGTTACTTTCAAACAAAATACTCAATGTCTATTTGAGTCCTCCTTGTATATATGAAATAAAAGCCGATCTTAAGGGGCGCTGCTATAGCTTGCCTGGTTGAGCTGGCGTCCCATGTACAGGGCTACAGTCCTGATGTCGAGGTCATGAGTTCAAATCCTGCTCGTAGCCCTGTCCCACACGTCCTCCCCCACCTTCCTGTCCCACTCTCTCACTGCACTATCAAATAAAGGCACAAAAAAAAAGGGGAAAAAAAAGCCGAACTTAAATTATCCACCTGCAGCAAAGTAAAAATGACGTCTGGTTGTCCTGCTGACTGCAGCTGGGACTGTTGACAGGGAGGAGCTCATGGCAGCACTGCTGCTTGCTGAGGACAGTAACTGCAGAACGAGTCTCCAATAACACCAGAAAGAGTCACTAAATTTGTTGCCAGTCGCTTTTTACAAAGAAAAAAAAAAAGTGGTCAGGAGGTTTTGGAAAATCCCCAGATGTAGTGAGAAAGTCACCAAGTTGGCAACACTGTGCGTGCCGGTGAGTGTCGCACATCGACAGTTGTGACGCATATTTTGAGCGAGAAAAAAGTTAAATGCGTTTTATTTTAACGTTATAAGATCGCCATAATCTTCAAATTTAGAATTACATTGTAAAAACTGACAAACTAAAATGAAATATATTTAAAGTAAATGCTCATTATTAATTTTCCAAAGCCACTAGAAGACGCAGCAGAGGTATGAAAGAGCCGCATGTGGCTCCGGAGCCGCGGGTTGCCGACCGCTGATCTAAATGACGATCTTAATAGAAGAGATGTGTAGATGTCAGACTGTGGTGACCAAGCATCAGATTTTGCACAAAGTTCCCCTGACGAGGGGCAACGACAGAGTAATTGGTCTGATTGTGTGTCTTTGTGTGTGCACATCTGTAAACAGTCTCTAGATCGAGCGCTAAGGTCCAACAAGTTGATATTTTACAGGTGAACTAGGAATGGCCTCTCCTCAGAATGATTAGATTTTGGGGGTCAATCAGCACAAAACCAGGTCCACTAGGGGTCAAAGGTCACTTTTCACACATCAAAAGGTTGGAAGGATTTATGTTATTCAGTGCAGAAAGGCAGCCATGTTTGGGCGTTCTGTTGGTGATGTTACATTTGACCTTGGATGGTATTTCAAGGGCAAACACAAGGTCATACATTTTGACTTGAAGCCCTGAATTTATGATCACATTTTTATTTTTTTTTTGACCTTGGAAAGATGATCACATTTTATTGAAAATCATACACAGGTTTACCACCGGGGATGTAACAGCTGACCTTGGGTGAAACTCAATATTATACTTCATATTGCCATTATATTTTAAATAACATGTAATGTACACATGGATAGTACCCATTTCACCCTGGACATCCAGCCAACCATGATTAGTGAAAGAGAGCACCTATTTTGTGATGAATTGGACAGAATAATGGTTTACTGGGGCTCAGTGCAATCATGGCTGGTAGGAGCCATGTCCCTCTCCTGAGGGCCCTCTAGTTTGTTTCTCTTTTTACTTTTAAGACAAAAGAGATTTGCTGATTTTAATGCCAAAGCCAGAGAATTAAATCCAGCTGGAATCAGTCCTGCAGGACAATACTGGCAGTAAGATGTAGCATAATTTAACATGCTGCATGTGGTTGAATGAGCTTCTTAGAATATATGCATTGCTGTATTGCACTCATACATTACTCAGGTCCCATGCCATAAACATTCCATTTAGATGTAACAAGAAAAGTATCTTTGTTGATGAGTTGCATACATATACAGAGATTGTAGAACAGGAGAGATTATTCTCACAGGCTATGTGAAATTCTCTCATGAGCATGACTGAGGGTGTTATTGAAATCACTCAGCCATCTCTGAAAATCTAATGAAATACACGACCAGACCTGCAATACTACAGCCTCAGGACGACGGCAACATTTTTCTTGTCACAAAAAGTTTGTTTTAGGGGAATTTACAATAAATTATTGCTGCCTTGAAATTAACATTGGCTTACTCACTTATTTGTATGAAATACTTGAAAATGTCCCGAGCTTCACACTATATCACATCATTCTAAGTTGTATGGTTCCTTGTAACCTTACGTTAATCATTTGTACACTGAAATAATTTTAATTACTGTTCCTGGTATGAGGCAGCAATCTGGAAAATTAAACACAACAAAAGATCTGCATGCAGCATTATTGGGATTAAAGCAGCCCAACACAGCTCAGACCCTAAATGTGTATGTCTCTCAATAAAGCAGAGCATGTAGGCAGAGTAGAAAATGTATCAGCAGTCACTGAGAAGCAATAAAAAAAACCTCCTAAAGACAGAAAGAACGATGGATATCACGCTACCCTGGGAGACTTGCACCCATTGAATTACAGCCTTTCTTTACACAGCTCCCCCATTTTCAATCTCAAAACTAATTTAAAACCAACATCCATCCATCCATCCATTATCTATACAACGCTTAATCTTCACAAGGGGTCGCAAGGGGCTGGAGTCTATCTCAGCCGACTTAGGGCGAAGACAGGGGACACCCTGAACAGGTCGCCAGTCTATCACGATCATCATGTCATATCTTAAAGACAGACAACCAAGCACACTCACATTCACACCTATGGACAATTTAGAATCACCAATTAATCTCAGCATGTCTTTGGACTGTGTGGGAGGAAGCCGGAGAACCCGGAGAGAACCCACACTGCACAGGGAGAACATGCAAACTCCACACGGAAATATCCCAGGTGGCCTAACTGGGACACAAACTGTGGATCTTGTAGCTGTGAGGCGACGGTGATAACCACTGAGCCACCATGCAGCCCTAAAACCAACATTGTTCATCATCGAAAGAATTCTGCAAACATCTATTTTAGTTCTGCTACTTTAGTAGTTCTACTTCTGTAATCTTCCAGGCCTTTTGGTGTTGCTGAGCTCAACAGTTCATTCTCTCCTTTGTACTAAATTACTGATTTACCACTCCTAAAGTCTCTGCTGTCTCTGATGGAGCTGCTTTGTTTTTTCAGCCTCCTACACTGTCATTGGCACTTCTTTGGACTGCATATTGAGAGTTCCCGTTAACAGCTACCAAATGCAAATTCAACACTTGGAATCATCAGTAGACTTTTTTTTTTATCTCCTTAATTTGTAATGAAATGACAAAATGAAGTGAATCTGTAAAAAAATAAATGGCTGTGATTCCTAAATGCTGAGTGTATTTTTATTTTATTTTATTTTTTTATGAAACCCCTTGTTTTAAAGCTGGAAGTCTACACTTCAATCACATCTTGATTGTTTCATTTGAATCCATTTTGGTGGTGAACAGAAGCAAAATTATGAACTCAACTGTGTTTAATATGCATACATGAGACAGATATCCATTTTCTCATCAACTGCAACTCTGTAATTTAGCCAATTCATGGATTTCTTAAAATAAAGAAGTACTCTTTTAATACAGAGTTCCTTCTACATCCCAGCATATCTTTAATTCCAAACAGAGCATAGAAGTAGGAAGATTTTTTTTTAGTTACAGCAAACAACAACTAGGCCAAATGTAATCTGTTCAAAAACCCCTCAGGCATGCTGCTGTATAGACTTGGCCTTTGGGCGGCTAGAGTATAGTACACCCTCACCCTGACAGCACCTCTGTGTGCAGTATGTTGTGCAATATATATCATTTATATGTACTGCACACTGGACAATAGTGCGTCAGACTGGCAGTGGCTGAGAAAAAAACAGTTGTAGAAATGTTATGGGAATATCTTTTCAAATCAGCTATGGGGTTCTACTCCACTTAGCACAACACCTCCAAATGTCGGCAACACATATGGCAGTCAGCTTCTCATTCCTTAATTATTTTCCTTCTCAATAATAAATCTGCTTTGAACACATGTCGCTCCTCTATCATTTATACCTACAATGCATTTTTAACAGGGGCTATACCTTTGGTTGTGATGGCAGGCTGCTCTCCCAGTAGTAGTTTTAGTCTCTTGGCGTGGATTTTACCCTGGTAGTGTGACTGTGCCACCACTGCTGAGGTGAAGGACATGTTACACAGAGTGCAGCACTTATTCTTGTCCACGTCGCCCTCGTCGCTGCCCTAAAAAAACACAGTAACATCTCATCAATGATGCATCAATCCATCACCACATTCGTTTATCTTTGAAAGCTTTTAAAACAGGATTCAATCAAACAAACGTATTACAAAGAAAGCACAGTGTACTGTTCTAGTGAGACAGCTGCACACTGAACACATCACTAAACTCTACCACATCTGATGCAGATGAGGGGAGGGGTGCAGCACTCGCCATCTGAAGCATTTAGATCCTGGCGGGATGCAAATGGAGTCAACCCTGGCGTTTTAAGGGTTGATAGTGGGGCTAATAATGGTGTGCCACTCCCTGAGCCTCCATCTGGGCGAGGGAAAACCCATTATCCTCCGAGAACATGGAGGACACAGAGCAAGCCGCCGAGCACCGAGAGAGGAAAACGGTGTCCCTCCAGGCAGGCCGGGTCAAGGAAGGGCTGATATTCAGAGCACAGGGAGGGAGAGGAGGGTGAACTCTATGATCTCATTCAGATGTCTGTTCCTCTGCCTGGTGCACTCTACCAGATGTAGTAAGTGAACAGCGGGGATGAGCGTGAGGAAATCTCAGTGTGTGCATGTCTTTTCAGTTGAACTGCCTCAGTATGAGATTAACTAAGATAATGAGCCCATTCATCATCATGATAAATATACTTTTAGCACTCACAGTTCAGTTGGGTAGAGTACTGATCCATTTAGACTTTCGCTGGTAATTTCAGTTCATATTATTCAGGCTAAACTGAATTTAAAATCCATTTTTGCAAAGACATCAATGTATCACTTTGCCAATATCAGGTGTTAAAACATCATGTAAAATGTTTTATATCAGGGAGCTGAATTCTTTTGACCCTGGACATCTGTGTACAGAGAGCTGTACCGTCACGGACTGCTTGCTCATAGGAAACCCAAAGACAACTTTGGATTGTTGTTGTTGGGTTCTCTGTTTAAAAATTGAAAGGTCTTTACCTTACTTACAAGTGCTATGAAATGAAATACGTTGTGAATTGGTGCTATATAAATACAATTCCTTCAAAGTCACTCAGCTCTGGAGATAGGCACAGGGAAACTTATTGTGTTTCAATTTTTTGTCAAATGTCTCCTATCCAACAGGCTTCAGGTTATTCATTTTGGCCTTACAGCTGTGGAGCTGATGTTGATTGAATTTGGACTTTTTTTTTTTTCAAGTGGAAAATTCAAATTCTAGCCGGGGGGTTAAGGGGTCAACGAGCTGGCTTTACTGTCCAACATACAGACAAACAGCCCGATGGATCCTTCCAAATGCTGATTGTTGTAAAGTAACAGAATCCTCAAATTTGCTACTGGCAGACAGCCAGCTTCTCTGACCTTACCTATCAGATCATTTTTTTCTGCTCTTTTTTGAATACATCTCCTGACAGAAGTTGTACGCAGTTTAGGTAGTGTGTCAAAACTATGCAAAAAAATGGTGTCTTCTGAAACTGTCTTCAAAAACAGAGTATGCAGCAGTGGTATGTGGTCTTTTTAATGACTTTGCCAAGTGAGTCAGTTTTAACCATTTTTCATTTCCAGTGAATGGACACTCCTACAACAGTCAGCACAACACAGGACAAAAGGTCAGCAAATATGAAACTTTACTCAGCACAACATTGGCATTCACACAGCGCCCCTTCACATCTTACTTACTTACTTGTTAATGGAAGAGGCTTGGGCAAAAGCTGCCTTTTCATAATATAAAAAACTTCGTAAAGCAATATCAGGTCGTTGGTCAGCTGATTGGACCACCTCTTTAGTCTTGACAACATCAACTACTGAATGTGTTGCTATGAAATTCCAAAGACATTCGTGATCCTCAGCATGTGGGCTACTGACTTCAGTGATTCACTCAGGGTGAGTAATATGGCTAAAGAAACAGCCAAAATAAAATGTTTCATTTCAGTCAATATAGATTATTAGTGGAGAGGTGACCAGAGTGAAGCCGCCACACTGCGCTGAAGTTAAGGTTCTGAGTGACCTGGACCAGGTAGCACTGGACGGGGATCCTCCACTAGTCTACAGGCATGGGGTCTCAGGGAAAACCAATGGGGGGCAAAAGCTCTCCATTATCAAGAGGGGCTGTATATGAGCCAGGGAGAGAGATAACTTTGGGTTTTCACGATGTGCTCTTATGGCAGTCTGAAAATATTTTTAAATAACACTATTAAACATTCAGTTGAACAATTCTCTTCTTGCTACTTATGCAGTGTCTATCACATAGCACTTTTAGGCGTTTGATGACTTCATCTAGCACCACCATAAAGATGACAGCATTGGATTTTAGGTAAATGTCTCAACAAGTACTAAGTGATCTTGCCATGAACTGATAAGCCTGCCCAGAAAATTGGAATCTGAATGTCCTCAGTCGCAAATTAATATTGATTTTGTGTTTAGTGTCTGAGCAACTCTATTGCATTGAGCTGAAGAGTTCCTGAAAGGTTGTGTAGACAAAAAAAGACAGTGCTATTCTTTACAGACAACAGCAGAGGCACTTAGCTTAAATGAATGCTGGTTACATTGAAATTAACTATAATCAAGGTTGATTTACCTCATTTGTTAAGTGAGAGTGGTCTAATTTATATTATCATGTCCATCTATCTCTGCTGTCAGAGAGAATTTGGATAGCAGGCAAACAAACTCAGAATTCAAAGCTGTGATATAAGCCATATTTACAATGCGTGCACTCATGAGGAATGCTGGATACAAGCCAGGATACAGCAGCTGCCAGTTGGTACTGACTTTGTCTCAGAGCTTTTAAACACTGTTTCATTTCAACACTCACAGGAACCAATAGGTGATTTCAGCAGTACTCAGTTACTCTCAGCACCACTCAATCACTTTCAATTAGCCGCCAGAAGGACACTTGTTTTCACTGCATTAGTCTGTGGCCTATACAGGGAACATTTTTCTTTCCTGTCTACAGGAAGGCACAAATGTGATTACTTATCATTTACCTAGTGTAGGCACGAAAATACAAGGGATTCTTTATATTTATCAAAATGTGAATTCTTTACCTGACTTTTTCTGGGGGTTTCATTTATTAACAAATATTATTAGGGGGAAATAATACAGGGAAATGACAGGGTAAAAACAATATCAAAATACTGTGCCATTTTGCAACACTTGTCATTGAAAAACAACCTAAATACTGTCCATACAAAAATGTGTTAGCAACTACAACAAGAAAGCCACTGCTGAGTGGCATGTAATTTCAGGGGAAGAAATCCATCTCACGCTTTACTTGTACATTTCAAAGTTTCTTTTAATTAAAAGTTTTAATTAGTTGCTTTGTTTATTGATTTCACTCGTTAGTTTTACTTAGAAATATAAACATGAACAGAATATAATTTAGTCAAGGATTGACGTATGAACAGCTGAAAATCTTGTTTTTGCTGACATCCAGCTCTAACCCTGCAGCAGTGCACTGGGATCTCTCTGCTGGCTGTGGTTACAGGTGTGGCTGGTAAAAAAGACCAGCATAGATCAAGTTACTTTTTGTATTGTCTTTGTTTGAACCATCATGTGTAACATTTTCGTCACACTAGAAGGGGACAACAACAAAAGAATAATTAGATATTTTTGAAAAGACACATACATTTTCTTGAAGGAAGTTTGATTAGAAAACCAACACCATTGCCACCTCTGTAATAATTATTAAGTTATGAGTTAGATTCTCAAAAAATCTGCCTTTTGGTATGTCAAAAACTCACCACTTAACTAATACATCGTTTTAGCTGAATCCATACAAATCCTGCAATGTACAGAATTGAAGGAAGTTCAGGTTCTAGTTTGTCAATTAGAAGTGAGGGTAAAAAAAAAAAAAAAAAACGTTGATTATGTCAGAGCAACACATGAAGGTCTAGGACCTATAAGACTGATATGTTGGATGTAAAGAAAAATGTGCAAGTTTAAAGATACTAGAGCCTTTGACAAGGAGCAAATTGTTTTGGCTAGATGACTGGGTTGGATCACCTCTGACAGGACAAGGCTTATGTGCTGCCCCCAGTGTACAGTGTTAAGTATCTCTGAGGAGAGACAACCCTTGAACTGGCAGCAGGGTGCTGGAAGATGTGCTGGAAGAAGTCCAATCTGCAGTAACCCACAACTTGCAACCTGCAGGCAGGACATAAAAGCCCCTAGCCTCTTGTTGCCAGATGCTACAGAGCATCTGTGGAGGTCTAGTAGAGTTAATGTATCTGAGCTGTGTGGGTGCTACAGAAAGGTAGGTAGGTGGTCATCATGTTTCGGTTCATCAGTGTGGACAGGAGCGTTGTCTGTCTTGACTACTCTTTTAACTGGCCAAAGCAGCAGTTTTTAATAAGAGTCTGAATTCACCTCATATATTAGCAAAACTGTCCATCTGTTTCACATTTACTTTTTCACCATATACATAAAGGACACAAAAATAGCCCAGTCTCTGATCAACCGGTTTGAATACTGTAATCATCGAGGGAAATGCATGAAATTACTGAAATGTAACGTTCATAATTGTCTGTTGGAAGTATGAAATTAGTAAAAGCCCAACAGTGTTGTTTACGCTTTGATAAAGTGGATCAAAGAAACTTTGAAAGAGTTGCAAACCCTGTACGTGACAGGACTCATAAATTTATTCCAGTGGTGCAAAGTGTTTGTTCACTTTGGAGCCATTTGCATACAATCTGCCTGCAACTACAGTACCATAGGTGACATTTTGAATTTGCTGTTCTCTGTCAGACAAACAGCCAATGTTTTCCACACCAGCAGTCGAGGGTCACGTGACCCCCACATAAACATTCAGCTTGATAAGCCAGCACCTCTCTGCCCATAATCACAAGACATTTCACATCACCTTCACACTAATAAGGCTGCCAATGAAGATAATTGCTGGTTTAATGATAAAAATTGATACAAAACAGTAGCTTATACAGGCAGGTGAAATCACCTCACGGCCTCCGTTTAAAAGTGTTGTCACGTCACTGTGCTCTGGCTTTTCATGGTGAAACAGAGGTGTTTGGCTCAGACGCGAAAGCTTTCTAATGTCATTGTGTAGGCGGTTCTGAATTGCAGTAAGCAAACATCCAGCTCTCTAAATAAGCTGAGGGCGGAGTGTTAAAACACTTTAGGAGGAGGTGAAATAATTGGTTAATATGTTTTTTGTGGCTGTGTCAAAATCTAAATGGCCAATGTATTTTCCACCAAGAGGGTGTTTAAATAGGACACAGAACACTCCGTGCCTTACGCTTGAGGGGATCATTGATTCCAGCGATGTTTGACGTTCAAATTACAAGCACACTGAGCCAGCATTAGACTGTGATGATAACGGCATTTTTTTTGTTTCATTTTCAAGATTGCCAGATTAGGTGAGCATACATTTGATAGGCCACACATATATTTAAGGTGAGTACCTCAAAATACCCAATTGTAAAAAAGTGAAAGTGAATTCCTCATCTATCTATCTATCTATCTATCTATCTATCTATCTATCTATCTATCTATCTATCTATCTATCTATCTATCTATCTATCTATCTAGTAGTTTTCAAAGATTACCCTAAACCTGAAAGGAGTGCCAAAAAAAAATCATAAATCCGTTTTTTGATAGTATCCGTAACTTTAATGCTATCACTATATCAAATGATATAATTACAGTCAGTGAACACAATATTCTTGAGCTGAGAAAAAACACATTGTAAACAAACGCTGGACAAGTGTGGATGGTTTCTACCAGCGGGGGGTCTGAAGCTGCAGTTTCAAATTGGACCCTTTACTGAAAACACTATTTGTAGTGAGCTGCAATCTAGTGCAGATCACTACTGCATGCATGTGTGTGTGTGTGTGTGTGTGTGTGAGGAGAAGAAAAAAACACAGCTCTTCCTCCCACAGTGTGTGATAACAGAGAAACACTGCTGCACTCTGAGTCATTCTGGCACACACACACACACACACACACACAAGCACAAAGCCCCTCCTTCTGCCCTTGGTCTTGTCCTTCACTAACTCTTAACACACACACACGCACACACAAACGCAGTCTTCCTTTAGCTATCATGGTAGCAGCAGCAGACCCATTATTCCATCTTATGTGCAGGATTTTGCAACAATAATGAGCAAATATATATTCTGGAAAAAAAAAAATGTACGAGGAGATGAGACGCAACCTCCAAATAAGAAGGATTCATAATTTCATGGTTAATTAAAACTGTATAAACGAGGCGCTAATTGCAGGGAAATGTAATTAATGAAGCAGGAGGTAGGTGTATGTTGCCAGATTGACAATCACAGTATAATATACAGGTCTGCCTGCCAGAGAGGAGCCTTATCGGAGACGCACTGCATTTTGGGCTGGTAATAATTAGAATGTGAAATGATTATCTAACTTTGGGGATGCAGAGGAATTTCTGATAAGCTCAGCAACATGGTTTTAAATCTCTATTTAATTTTTTATTTTTTATTTTTTTTGGGGGGGGGGTTCCAGAAAACCAATGAGTCATCTGAAATCCAACACATGCTGTATTTCGGCAGTCATGTATGGTGGAAATAATTTTTTTTGTGTGTGTGCAATCTCAACCCCACAGTGAGAAATAATTGGAGATCTGCATTGGCAGAATATACTGCTGTGCTGCACTTCTCTGAATATGTAACTGATGGAGGCAGGAAGAGAGAAAGGGGGGGGGGGAGGTTTGCCTCATTCTCATTCATGTGCAGCATAATAAAATAATCTTTTTGATTTGCAAGCAGTAAATTCTCTTTGCTGTCAGCGCTGTGCTGCACATTTTCAGCGTGGTTTAAGGGAAGCAGTGTGTCCTTGGCTGCCTGTATTTGTGGCGTAACGTAGACAGGCTGTGTGATGTCTTACTGCACCGGACTGGTGTTGTTTTCTTTTGTCGCTGCATCACAAATGCCATGGATGCAACGCGCTAAGGCTCCCAGAGACTCCTTCTAGGATGCAATATTTTCTTTCTAGTCTTGGAGTCACCGCTCCTCGAGGTGATAGCTTTGGGTTGCGCCAATCCCAGACTGGATTGGCCTGATCCTTAGCACTATATAATGCCTGGGCTAAATCTGGAGGTCAGAAAACACTACTCATGTGCTTCTCCCCTAAGGCACACGCTGAAGAAATAGGACAGCCAAGTGCAAGGGTATCCCTGCAAAAAAAAAAAAAAAGGGGATAAAAGGACTTGCTACCAACATAGCGGTGGACAATGCAGTCTATTGCTGCCAAGCGGAGCATACAGGGGAGAGCTAAGCAGGGCTGACACAGTCGTCTGTGCTGCTGCTGCTGCTGCTGCTTTAGCCACACACACACAATAAAGTGACCTTCACATTAAATGGCGTGCAGAGGCTGAAAATACACGACTGGCCCCAACTGGAAAGTGTGTCACAAGCCAACAATGAGACAAATTAGCATTTTGAGATTTCGCTCCTCATGCAAGAAACCCCACACATGAACAGATTAGTTCTGCAGTGAACTTCTTGTATTTCCCAATTTTCTTATAAACCTGTGTAAGATCTCCTTTTGCCACTGTTGGTTGGAAACCTCATGTACAAAACCACTATTAAACATGTTATCAAAGCAGGTATTGTGTCTTTATATATGGTCAGAAATGAGCAGATTTTAACCATGATTGATTCGAACGTCTGAGGCACTAAGTACATTACATTACCTTGTCTTCAGTATGGTTTACAAACTATACTGTAGCTATGTGTACACTCTTTTTTTCTTGTTGTAAAATACATCTTGCTCAAATCTCCTTATAAAAAAGAGTCAGTTTTCTTGAAGACAATGTTGGACCTGAGTAGTTGGCAGGTAAACTTCAATCTACCATGGTTTGTCTGCACCCTGCTCTACTCCGGCTTCAAGTACAGAAAACACTAGTCTTTGCAGACTTTGAGTTTCTTAAGTAAAGAAAACATTGTATTTTTTTTCTTCTTTAAACAATGCCACTTCCTTCATAGCAAACAACCAGAGATCGTGTCCAAACAAATGCCTGCTGTGTGTTTTTCTACAGTTTAATATTCTGCCCTAACAACACTGATGTTACATAACATTACAGCTACTGATGATAACCTAACGAAACAACTGATAAAACGAACAATGGGCTGCAATAAAATTATGATCACTCTACCTTTTTGCTCTTTAATATATGGATAAATAGAAGGAAGAGGGAGCAACATGCAGCAAATCCCCACCATGGGTTGGAATCCACTGCAGTACATGGGTTTCCTGCTCAACCAGGTGAGTGATCACAGCAGCCCAACACGTAGCTCACTATCTCTACTTCTCCGCAAGCTGCTATACTTTGTTTATCATTGGCATTATCTTTGGGCATCCGAAGGGTTTGACCTTTATGACTGCATAGTTTTAAATGGGGCTGAAATTTTATTGATCTATCTGGGATGTAGTGACTGTGGCGGCCGAGGCTCAGGTGGTTATTCTTCTTCTTCTTCTTATGATTATTATTATTATATATTCTAATATTTATATTATAGTTATAGTTATATTATAGTTATTATTATAGCATGGTCCATTAAATGCATTATAGGTGGTTCCAGCCTCAGCCCCTGCATGTACTAAAGTGTCCTTATGCAAGACACTGACCCTCAGTTGCTCCCGGCAGAAGAGTACCTTGTATGGCAGCTCCCCCGACAATGGTATGAGTCTGTGAATGGGCAAAGACAAGATTTAGGCACAATATTTGTCTTTGGTTAAATATTTGTAAAAGTAAAGGAACACCAACAGCATTAATTGATGAAAAACATTTAAAAGACAGAATTTGCAGATACAAGTCTCCTGCCCAAAACTGCTTACGAAGTCTTCTCCTGTCAAACTGTTGCAGCTGATGTTAATCAAGCCCATTTGGCTTAAGCATGACGATGTGTGTTTTTGTGTCTATAAGCATGTCAAATCAGCTGAATGATATCAGTTTCAGTGATTGGTGAGATCTTTAAATGTTTTCACAACATCAAAAAAGACAAGTATATTGAGGTATCAAACGGAAAGGGTGAGCTGATCTGACAGGTTATACTATTATATAAGTGAGCTCATAAAAGGACTACAGGTATGTGCAAGAGCATCAAGCATAGTAGATCTTGGTTGCTATTTGTTTTTAGAGCTTTTGCAGTGTTCTATGGTTGGTAACTCAGTGAATTCAGAGGTATCATAACTGATGATCTATGCTACAAAAATGAAACCCTGAAAAACTGCTGTGCACGTTCAACGTTGATTGGTTAAATTCGGAGAGGACTCCACTGATTGATTTAACTCAAAAATAATTACCAACATAATTTTTTACTGCACTCTTGATATTCTTGTCAGATATCTCTAACATTGCATCTCCAATGGAAAATTCATCATAGAGCAAACCTCCATTGTTTTATTTGCTCAATGTTCATAGAACTGTACTGTTTGTCACTACTTCGGTGCCCTCAGAGTTCACGGTCAAAGCAGATCCCACACGGCAATCGAAACAAAAAAAAAGGGGGGGGGGGGTTGATTTTGGGGCCATTCCTGTAAATCTTTGCAAAAAAAAAAGGGGGGGGGGGGTTGATTTTGGGGCCATTCCTGTAAATCTTTGCACCACCTTGCACCTGCCCCAAGTTCCTGAAGAGGAAATTGTCCTACAGTTGCATTTTGCACCCTCACCTCCAGTGTCAGTGTGTAGAAGGCTACACTCAGAGGAGGAGGTTTTGGTGAATGTCTACGGGGAAGTACAGATACAACCGCTTCTGTTTAGACTCCAGCTCTGCATTCCTTCAAAGGTCATCACTGTCAAGATGGGTTGCTACTGGTCAACAGTGCAAAGTCAGGTGTCAGATTTTGCCAAAGTTGAACTCAGTACGTTGGTAAAAACATGCCAGTGTCTTAACTAATCAATACAATATACATTAATGACCCAAAGCATTCTGTGTATCTTGTAACAGCGGTTGATGTCTGGCATATTTAAGATCATATGAAGTCTGTGCTCGTAGTCAATGAGTAAAGACAGTAGATGCGTGATGGTGTAAATCTGTGACAGGGGCCAAATCCGTGTAAATCGCATTCGTTGAGTTAATAACTGCAATTTATCATAAACTTGTACAGTTCAAAGGGTTCACTCGTATTTGAACCCAACCCCCCCCCCCAGATTTCAGATAAAAATACAAAAATGTTCTTGGATAGGGCTAGGGGATTGACACGTTT
Source organism: Stegastes partitus (assembly GCF_000690725.1). Classification (NCBI taxonomy): domain Eukaryota; kingdom Metazoa; phylum Chordata; class Actinopteri; family Pomacentridae; genus Stegastes; species Stegastes partitus. Next base: position 251,268 of record NW_007577815.1, read on the forward strand.
GTCTTAATCCAACATCTGCAGCCTTCCCTTTGTCTTTTCACAAGGTTAAACAATTCCCTGCTCATCCTTATCTAAGCTTTTCAACATAATTGTGAACAGCAGGTTCACACTGTGGATGACCCAGCTGAGGGACTTGGAGGATGTTCTGATCAGTTACACCAACTCAGCAAAACGTGCAGCTGGGATGACTGCACGCTCAGCACTTTCATTCAACCGCATGAAGCTGACACACTCACCCAAATTAGTTTTCCATTGTTGGAGTCATTCATGTTGATGATGAGGTCGACACAACAGAAGATGCGGAATTGATAAGCAGTAATTTACTGTAATGAATCAAATTCCAGCCGTCACTTCAGTCTGATTCTCACTTTAGTCGCTGCAAGGCAACTATTCTCTTTATTAGATAAATTGAAACCCCTTAAAATTCAGTCCCAAACCCTTGTATTGAACAGCACAGGGAGAGCTGATCTCGCTGATGTTAGATCTATTTCCACTCTTGTTCTTTTGGAATCCATCGATGCAACACATCACAGACCGCCCGGGCTGCTAGACGTGCTCAGGGCAGTCCAAACACTTTTCAAATAGTTAACTCGTGCTGTGAACAGGATGCAAAAGTGTGCCACGTGTCTGGTGTGACTAATGTATGGTGGAATTTGGAACAGCACTTTGAGAAGAATTTGCTTTTAAACTGCTTTTTGTGACCCACTTTTCTGAGCTGATTAGAGATTTGAACTAGCTGAACTAGTTTCAGTCCTAAACCTGTTTTTCAGCCATTCATCCTCTCCTACTCTCTTGGAAAGGTCCGCTGTTGAAAGTCAGTGAATGTGGATCCTGGATGTGTGTTTAAAATTACCCGGCTTATTCGAGCTTTACACAGGGGGAATGAGAAATACAGTCCTGTGTGGTGTGGGGATCTTATGTAGTTCCAGTCAGCATCATCAGCTCTCTTGCACTTCTTTCGCAGGCTTTCTTTTTACAGCCAGTGTTAGGCTCTTTTTCTGAGTTTCTCTTCTCAGGTGGTTCATTTCCCTCAGATATGTCTTGTACCTTTGGGCTCCTGCCTTCAATCTGCTGGAGTCAGATTTCCGCAAGGTGAGGGGTTTTTGCTAAATAACGGCCCTTCATTGGGAATAATGGAGCACCTCTCTCTTTCAGAGCAGCAACTCACATTCAACCCCCTTTGCAAAGAAGCACAGAGGACATTTACAATCTGGAAGCACTTTTGGAAGAGAAATGAAAGATTGGAGTTTAGGTTCCACACTGATGGAAGCTGCAAAATACAGTCAGAGAGGAGAAAAGGCATCATCCTCTCCTCAGGACTGACATTTCAGTTCACTCTGAGGTGCCTTTTTGTTTGTTCAGCTTTAGTCCTTGCATTTATTCATTAGTGTTAAGCAGTAAAGTGATATTTTACTGCTCTTCTCTGAAATGTCACACAGCACAGATGAGATTTAGAGTATTGTTTCCAGGCAAAAGAGGCCAGAAATGCACCAGGGCACCAGCTTTTACTGTAAGCAAAAACAGAACACATAACAACGGTAGAATTATGACTGTAAGCCTGTGAAGCGTAGACTACAGCCTTTTGCCCTTTCAGCTGAACTGGGTCTTTGTTGAGTTCATTTTTAAATCCCTCTCTTAATGTAACTAAAAATCAGTTTTTGTATATCAAAGTTACGTGTGTGTTTTCATTGAAAACACTCCCATCCTGACACTACACTTTTGCTCCCTTTTACAATGTGTAAATCCATAAAGTCTCTCATTTCCATCCTTGCTCCTCTCTGCTGCTCAGCGCACTCAGTGTTGCTTTCTGTTTATCAGTGATCACAACGGATGGTAACACACTTTCTGAGGTTACTAGTCAGGTGAGGAGATCTCTACTGGCTTCTTACGTGTGGAACTTATGTGCAGTGAAGACGAGTCTTTTAACATTACCGACAACATACGCAAAGGGTGCGTTGAAAGCACAATGCATTGGTCCTATAGTTTTTAACGATTGTGCCGTATATTTTTAAACAAAAACATTTTTAAAAAACTATTGGCAGGTGGTCATGCAAAAGTGTTAGCATTCCCATAAGCCCCAGCTGTACTTTGTGTCTAGTGCTAACTAGAATATGTCTCTAATATGGAAAGAACTACTAGTTGAGTACAATAACATGTACTATTAGTAGTGTCAGTGGTTCCAGTTTCAGTCGTTAATATCAAAAACTTTTAAAATAACTGTAATGAGAGGTTATGAGAGGAAGTGACCAGTCCATCTACGTCCCAACCCTCACCTATGGTCACGAGCTTTGGGTCGTGACCGAAAGAACGAGATCACGGATACAAGCGGCCGAAATGAGTTTCCTCCGCAGGGTGGCTGGGCTCAGCCTTAGAGATAGGGTGAGGAGCTCAGACATCCAGAGGGAGCTCGGAGTAGAGCTGCTGCTCCTTTGCGTCGAAAGGAGCCAGTTGAGGTGGTATGGACATCTGGTTCGGATGCCTCCGGGGAGGTTTCCTCTGGAGGTTTTCCGAACTCGTCCACCTGGGAGGAGACCCCGGGGCAGACCCAGGACCCGTTGGAGAGACTATATCTCTCGGCTGTCCTGGGAACGCCTCGGGATCCCCCAAGAAGAGCTGGAAAGCGTCGCCGGGGGGAGGGAGGTCTGTGACGACCTGCTCCGCCTGCTGCCCCCATGACCCGACCCCAGACAAGCGGAAGAGAATGGATGGATGGATGGATGGATGGATGTAATGAGAGGGACGACTAGTTGGGCAACTGACTACAATCAACACACTATAGTTTCACCTTCGAGCAGAATTGGTCCAAGGTGGTCCCATTAGTCCTCACACCCAAACCAAATGTATAACTGGCTCAACAACTATAACTGTGATACAACAACTTCATCTGTGCTCAATGAACCGCCCTTCTTCATGCAAGATTTGATCTGCTTTTTGTTGTTTATGTTCCTTTTAATTGTCTCCATATTAACTGTGCATAGCTCTGTTTGTGTTGTACACTGTTTAGGGGCAACCTGGCATGAAATTCAAAAGTGTAAAAGCATAGATACATGAGACAGGCAACACGCGTTATGTTGTGCACATGTGGTGCCTCCATCTGCTGTTTAACTGAGGTGAACAAGTGGTAATGCAAATATGCAAATATGAACATTCTGCACTTACATTATGGGCTTGTGTGAGCAACAGATTTCACAGTACATGGCTAGGCACTTTCTGTATGGTACAGCCATCTGGAGATTATGCTAATTTAATCATTTCTTGTGGTTTTCTCATGATCTACATTCCAAATTAGTTTAGAATTTGATTTCTTTTTTGGCATTCATATTTACTGTATTTTCTGCCATTTATATCCCTTGACTCTAAGACATCAGATCTAAACTTTTCCTTTTTTTTTTTTCCATATTTGTTTTTACAGTGGATGTTCGAAGGGTAAAACTGTTCCTACTTCGTGCAGCTCCTACACTGACACCACCATATATTTCCACAAAATGACGCGCTCAATGCTCTGTCAACGTTATCTTACATTTCTTTGAGCCTGAACCTTGACAGTAAAATGGGATTCTGGCTTTCTGCATGTGATCCCGCTGCGAGCGTAAACCTCCACAGGCCTTTTTTTTTTTCTTTCCCTGGTGCTCTCTGGCCATGCAGTTGATTTATTGTGCATACATGCTATGTGAAATGTGTGTACTTGCTATAAGAGTGTGTGCGCCTAGAGTGCAATCTGCTGGATATTGCTGAAGGAGAGGTCGAGGCAATGAAGCATAAGATTGCAGTAACTTCTTGTTCAGCCAAGGCAGTGCAGGACACCTGTGCTGTCTCCTGCTTTATCTCCACCAGGATCCAGTGGCAACGCTGGAGGCCTGAATTAATGGAAACTGGCAGTTGAATAAATTGACGGGCAAACACCAGAACCAGCCAACCATCTACAACAGTATGCACACATGAACATGTATAATGGATATTACTTCTGCTTGACAAAGTGCTAAATTGTGCATTGATTAGAAGGCTCAACATATAATGCAAAGTAAAATGGAAATTCTTGCTTTTATGGATCTCTGAACGTGAGTTTCTACTTTGATTTCCAGACTCAAAACTTTCTACTTCTAGACTTTCACGGCCCACAGGGAATGAACTGTCTTACTTGTCTGCTCGTGTCACCAGCAGGTTTTGTGTTTTTGTGTGACTGTGATGTTCGATAAATTTGATAAAGACAATCTGAGGATGAACAGTTCTGGAGATCATTTTCAGTTTTAGTGCCATCATCTGATCACAACTTTAATTTGCCTGACAATCAAACGACATTTAAATTAACTTCAGCTCTACTCTGAGTTTACTACGATATAAGAAAATTCTAGATACATAACATTAGCTCACTGCACAGCTCTGCAGACTCTTGTTTTTGTTATTAAAATGACAAAAATAACACTTTGTCAGACGAGACAACCACAGTGGTATTTTACTATTAACAACTGAGCAGCTACATGGGAGCAGTTTTGGGTTTCAGTTCTTTATCCAAGGTTTTTTTTGTTTTTGTTTTTTACTCCTAGGTGGAGGGGGCAATTATGACTTTTTCACTTTTTTGTTTTTTAACTGCTTTGAGGATGTGAATCTGAAACTCCCAAATTCACACAGCTTTTGTCTACTACATTATTTATGCTGTTGATGGTTTTGTATCACCTCAAAATGTAAAGTCAGGTAAAGACAAACTGTTTATACTGCCATTGCACTTCTGGTACATGGCAATTTGTGACCTTATTAGCTAATCATTTGTTAAATCATTGTGGTATGTCCAAAATCACATATCCAGATATGGATACATATTATGCACACATACCACATATACATATATATAATACCACACACACATACTTCGTAAGTTGGGGCTATTTATTTGCAGAAGTAAGCTGAAGCAGAGTCTTGGGTTTGTTCTAAACACTCAATTGCACTTTTGTGGCTCTCATTGATATAGTTCTTGTCTAGGTGGTCAAAAAGGCTGGTGGTGTGTGAGCCTGTTGGGGGGCTGGTCTGCAATATGTTTTGCAAGGTCCAGTTTTCTGATCCTGTCAGGCTTTTCATACACAAACCACTTCCTGTTTTAGGTTCAAGCTTGTCATCTTGTCTTGGCTGGTTGGAGGCCCTTGGCTGTGTCACATTTACTGTGTGTGTGTGTTGCCTTCATGCAAATTTCAAATAAATGAAAGAGCACAATATGAAAGAATAGAAGCTTTACAATTTTCACATGATATATTTTGTTACGAGGGTACTTTAAAAAGTTCTCAGCCTCACTCATAACAAGGGCATAACTGTGTTACAAAGCCCTACGTCACTGTCCACAAAATCTCAAATATTCTCTGTATTTTTTTTTTGCAAAGGGAGGAAAGCTTCGAGCTCGTGTGCTGTTCCTCCGGGACAATGTGTCCGTCCACACGGCACAGGTGGCAGAAGCAGCTGAATGTGGCTTCGACTTGTTGCCCCACGAACCTTACTAACCCGAACTGTGAACTTCATCCCTGAAAGGATATCGAAGCTTGCACATCAATAGGCCAAGTGCATTAAAGTTAAAGGAGACCATGATTATAAATAATGGAAGAACACGGTGATGTTTTCTGGTGAGGTTGAGAACTTTCTGCAGCACCCTATCCTACAACCCTATATCATACAAGCCTTGTAAGCACTCACGTGGGGGAAGACACTGAAAGTTGTCCAATGAAGATAAACACAAGGCACCTATCTTCTGATAGTCAGTTAAAGGATGGTTAAAATTAACTTTAATCCTAATATAAACCTAATTCTAACTTGAATCCTAAAAACAAGTCTTCATTCTCAATCAACCCTTTTAAAGTGTATCAGAAAGTCAAGCCAAAATGTTCCCACTTTCTGCAAAATGTCCTCACTCCCAGTGTCCCAAACCGAAGCAGCAGCACAAACAGTATGAATCATCATACAAGCAATTTTCTCTTTTGTTGATAAAAATCATTATTGTGGTTGTCAACAATATGCATAAATGAGTAATCTAAGAAGCTGCAATCAGCAAATGTCTGGTATTTGATGACTTACTGCTGTAAATTTTTCACATCTTTCTCTTTTGTTCCCACAGTGTTATCGACTGGCAGCCTTTCTGCATCAAGTTTTCACTGTTGAGGAAAATTTAGCTGAAATGTGCATTTCTCGTAATTTTGCTGTCGACAAATCAGAACAGAAGATTGGGTGAGCTGCACACACAAATGGAAAATCACTCAAGATAGTCACACTGCAAGCACTCAACTGGCCTCTTACTGTCAGAACTGCAGGCTGCATTTGTCTCTCAGGTTACAGATATATATATATATTTTAAATTCCGTTTGAAATGTGACCTTTTTCTGCAGATGGTATCTGGCTATAACACAAGAAAACATGAAAGATCTCTTTGATATCCAATCAAAACTAAACATATTAGTACAGACATCTGAATAAACAGACTCCACAGTGGAAAACATGCCACTTTATCATATTACTTCTCAAAACTACAAAACCCTGAGAACATACCACTTGACTGACATCCCCTCCCCCCTCAACATGAGAGCAGGTTACCACAGTGACTAGCATGACCAGCAGCATGTACAGTTGTCAGATGCCATCAGCTCAACCAGGTCCAGACGTCGGGCCATGCCAGGCTGTACGCACTCCCACAATCTCTGGAGGCAGTGCTGGCGAGTGTATTTTTAGACAGTGCCACCTTATAAGCACAGCCTGGTTGCATCACATCTGTGTAGTTTAAGTGAAGCCCTCTCCTATCCAGGCAATGTGCCCTTTTACCAAGGGCCTAAGGTCAGACTATAGACCCAACATAGATTTATTGTGACACTTCAAAAAAACAAAGATAAGGCAATGTGTGAGGCTAGTTCTGGTTTAGTCACAAATTCTGTCATCGTGCCTCAAAAACCACACAACAGAGTTCATGCTGAGTGGTTTGAAATATTAAAATGAATTCAAGGACATAACACTTGAAGAGGTTTATTTAAATTCTGTAGCATTGTTTCTTAGGCCATAATTAGATCCCTAACTGTGGTGGGGTGACAAAGTTTTGTCATGAAGAAAGGTCACAGGGTTACTGAAATCCAAAGGTGTTTTCTTTCTTGACAGTGTGAATTTGCTACATAAATTATATGAAAATCAACCCCTGGTTTATATTGAGACTCCAAATGGTTCATCCTCTGGGGGACATGAACACACTTGGTACAAATGCAGGTATGTATATCCTCCAGGAATATATCCACAGGAAATGTTGTGCAAACTTGTCCTCTAGTTTTTCTGATGATTACCTTTGATGTGCTGATTAAGTAAGCCATGCCATGTTGTGGTTGCCATGCACAGATACCATTAAAAAACACCTGAACATATTCTTGAGTTTATCCTTAAATATTGTCCAATGCTCTGTTTAGCATCACAAACACCTCTCCTCTTGTTTTCATGTAGCCAGGCTTGTATCTTGGAATGTTTTGCATTATTTTTGGAGGTATGCCAAACAGCAAAGATCTCTGGGTGGAATTCAACTGTGGATGTTGCAGTAAGACTATAATCCTACCACTGCTGACAGAAAAAAAACAACAAAAAAAAAACATTGATTTTCATTTAGCTCAGACAAGTGTTCAAGTTTTTAAAGTACCAGCCAACATTTTCTATGTAGTCATGAATGGGATCATCACTGGCTGAAATCATGTTCCAATGTCGCAACTTTCTACTGTCCAAAGTGAATGTTGTGTCGATTTGATGATTAATATTTGAGGATGAAATAATTACATCCTCCCAGACTCAGACTCTTTCAGTAAAAATTAGATACATACTTGAATCTAAATACTCAGTGAAATTCTCTTAGGTAGCACTTTGTTTATAAAAAAAAA
>NW_007577815.1:262152-356841 GCF_000690725.1 Stegastes partitus
ACTGCATCATGTATCATGTCAGCACTGACAACGTGATTTCGCACAATAGTCACATTTTGCGGAGTGTGATGTCAAGTAAACCACCACATTAGCTCAAACACATCATGTTACACCTTTTTTGCTGCTTCAAACAAAAGGAAAATGTGCACAGTTCTCATTTTCCATCCCTATTCTAAAAGAAAAGCCTTTTTGATAGAACATCATTTACTCCAAGTTAATGGTTCTTTGCTACACAGTTTTTAAATTTTATCGAAAAGACGCAGAGTTCATTGAATCTTGATCACAGCCAAACGAGCGAGGATGTTAACCACATAAAGGTACTTCAGTAAATGAAGCAACACAACTCATTTGTTAGAGCATGTCAGTCAGCAGCACAAAGCTCCATCTACCAAAAGCAAAAACGACACTATATTGCCAAAAGTATTTGCTCACCCATCCAAATTATCGGAATCAGGTGTTCCAATCACTTCAGTGGCCACAGGTGTATAAAATTAAGCACCTAGGCATGCAGACTGTTTCTACACACATTTGTGAAAGAATGGGTCGCTCTCAGGAGCTCAGTGAATTTCAGCGTGGCACTGTGATAGGATGCCACCTGTGCAACAAGTCCAGTCGTGAAATGTCCTCACTCCTAAATATTCCACAGTCATCTGTCAGCTGTATTATAACAAAGTGGAGGTGTCTGGGAACGACAGCAACTCAGCCACCAAGTGGTAGGCCACATAATCTGACGGAGCGGGGTCGGCGGATGCTGAGGCACATAAGGAGCAGAGGTCATCAACTTTCTGCAGTCAATCGCTGCAGACCTCCAAACTTCATGTGGCCTTCAGATTAGCTCAAGAACAGTGCGCAGAGAGCTTCATGGAATGGGTTTCCATGGTAGAGCAGCTGCATCCAAGCCATTAATCACCAAGTGCAATGCAAAACGTCAGATGCAGTGGTGTGAAGCACGCCATCACTGGACTCTAGAGTGATGGAGACACGTTCTCTGTAGTGACGAATCACGCTTCTCTATCTGGCAATCTGATGGTTGAGTCTGGGTTTGGCGGTTGCCAGGAGAACGGTACTTGTCTGACTGCATTGTGCCAAATGTAAAGCTTGGTAGAGGGGGGATTATGTTATAGGGTTGTTTTTCAGGAGCTGGGCTTGGCCCCTTAGGTCCAGTGAAAGGAACTCTGAATGCTTCAGCATGCCAAGAGATTTTGGACAATTCCATGCTCCCAACTTTGTGGGAACAGTTTGGAGATGGCCCCTTCCTCTTCCAGCATGAAGGTGCACCAGTGCACAAAGCAAGGTCCATAAAGACATTGATGGCAGAGTCTGGTGTGGATGAACTTGACTGGCCTGCACAGAGTCCTGAACTCAACCCTTTGGGATGAATTAGAGTGGACACTGAGAGCCAGGCCTTCTCGTCCAACATCAGTGTGTGACCTCACAAATGTGCTTCTGGAAGAATGGTAAAAAATTCCCATTAACACACTCCTAAACCTTGTGGACAGCCTTCCCAGAAGAGTTGAAGCTGTTCTAGCTGCAAAGGGTGGACCAACATCATATTGAACCCTATGGACTAGGAATGGGATGTCACTTAAGCTCATATGTGAGTCAAGGCAGGTGAGCGAATACTTTTGGCAATGTAGCGTATTTCACATGTCTTAACCAGTGCTACAACACGTGAGGAAGGTCCCAACACAGCTACCAAAGTAGGTCTGAAAAACTGCTTGACTAGCAGTACGTAAACTATTGCACACCTATTTTTGTCACGTTGTCATATCAGAGCTGAGAGACAATTGCAAGGCACAAACTGAGACAGAACTGTTCAGTTTTTAAATGAAGACTAACACTGAAAAGTCTCATTTTGGCAGAATGACCATGCAAGTCAGAACATTGTAACGAGGATAAAAGAAGTGTTGTTGCCATGTGAACAACGAAAGATAATGTGGTGAACATGATGAAGGCTGCTGCCCTGAAGAAGTGGACCCATTGCTCTGACCACAGACTGCATCTTGCAGTTAGTAAATTACACACATGATGTATTTATTGAACTGATTTGACAAATATATATTGCAGAAAAACAATATATCGCAATGTCTGTATTTTCCTATACTGTGCAGCTCTACATGTAACCAACACATGGGGAAATGCAGCTTCTTTATGAATTAAACATTTAGTAAATGCAGGCTTTTTCTGCACACAGGACAAAAGCTGAACTCCTGGCCTCATTCACCTTTCAGCACCACATTTTACATGCATAAGTTCCCGGAGGTACACAAACACACTCTTGTGTGAATGTGTTCTAGGTGTGACAAAACTATACCAGGAGCTGAAGTAGTGGGAGACTCAAGCGGAGCCCTCTTCCTGCTGCCTCCTCTGCTCAGTGATGCTACAGTTTGGATAGCTATTTTGGGAAAACAACTGGATCCATGTAGAAACCAATTTTCTTGCCATCCCCGTTGACACAGCCGCTACAAAGCAGACACAGATTCTACCTGACAGCCATACACAAAATGCTAACAGCTCTGATATTGAGAACAGCTAGAATAATACTAAAGGCCACAAAAACAGAGCATATACAACTGCCTCTACCTCAGGCAGTTTACTGAGGTCTGAATCACTCGGTGAGAATATGCTTCTCTATCAGCCCCAGTGTGGAGTTTAATAGTTTAAATGCTGTAGAGATGGAAAGTGCTTAAGAATGTTGACTCAAGTACTGTGCATGAGTGAAATTTTAAAGGTGCTTGTACTTTGCATGAATATTTATTTTGTGTTTCTTTCTGCTTCACTGTGTTTTAGAGGAAAACATTGCACTTTTTTTTTTTTTTTTTGCTCCACTAGATTTACTTGACATTTGATTGCTTTACCTCGACCTGCTTCACAAAACACTGTGGTAGGTGATTTCTTGCATTTTAACGGGGGACTGGTCCTACTGGAGCACACTGCTGCTACACCATCACCAACACACACATCCATGTTCATGTCTCACAGTTCCACAGGACAGCGTTACAGGGTACATCCACCATAAGTGTGACAAATCTACAATTTCATTCGATCCAGTTAGCTTCTTTTGCTCCCCACTGCAAAATGTATTTTATTAAATTTCATAATGAAGAAATGGGCCGTAACATTTTACGCAGCAAACTGATTGTTTCTCACCATAAACTTTAAGCAGATCCATTTGAAGCTACATGAGCCCTTGAAATTTTTCATGTACAATAGAAAAAGAGGACATTAAAGGATAATTAAGCCAGTTAGAGTGAGATCATTCAGAAAAATATCTTAGAAAAAAAGCTTCAACATTAATGAAAACAGATCTGAATAAACTCAAACCTGGTAGGCCATGTCGAAACCGACTCTTGATATTGTAATTGTGATTACATTTTTGAGTGAATTAGCTGCATTGAGGTAAATTTCATTTTTTGTTTAGCTCTGTTTTTTTCCTTGATGTTGACATTAAGTATTTTAATAATGATTATTTTTCGAAACACAACGTAGTTCTGATTGTATAACCTTCTTCTTTAAGATAATGGAATGAAAATCATTTTCTCTGTCGGGTGGCTGGATTCCACCTTAAATACAGGGTGAGACATCCAGAGGGAGCTCAGAACAGAGTTGCTGCTCTTTTGCGTTGAGTCAGTGGTCGGTGGTTCAGCCGTCTAATTAGGACGCATCCTGGGTGCCTTCCTTTGGAGAATTTCCAGGAGCGCCCAACTGAGAGGAGACCCCGGGGGTGAGCAAGAACTCACTAGAGGGATTACATATCTCATCTGGCCTGGGAATGCCTTGGGATCCTTCAGTAGAAGCTGGAAAATGATTCTCAGGAGAGGATGTTTTAAATAACCTGCTTACCCTGCTGCCCCCATGACCAAACCCCGTCTCCCCCAAGCTACTCTGTTACAGGGGTGGTTTGGTCTGGGTGGGTTTTTTGTCAGCAGCAGAGATGCTACCAAAAGAAAAGAAATTAAAAAAAAAAAAAAAAGATCACAGGAACACTACAGGCAGTCTCCAGTCCTCTTGCTCGCGACTGCATGTTGCTACTTGTCACTTTAACCATGAAGGTGACTCTACATATGAAGTATGTAGGCTGATATGTAGTGTAGAATTGAGTATTATTAGTATATAGTTTAGAGAACATTATAGATCTAAGCTGCCTGAAGGGTGGAACTGAGAGAAAAAGGCACAATTACAAATCCATGTGCTTCCTCAGCACCACGGACAGTGCCATGGATTTATCGCAGCACAGCACAGTCAGCCTGCTGACATTTCAGTGCCATGGTCGGGGTCATGTACTGTAACTTGCACAAACTTCAGACAGAGGATCGATGAGTGAGGCAGACTAACATACTCAACTGAACAACCCTTCTGCTCGTGCGACTAGGGGATGGAGAGGGGGCAGGTTAACAAGGGGGATGCCTTTTGGTCATTTTGTTAAAGAGGAGGATGGCATCCCCTTTTAACTGTGGAAAACTGCAATGCTGCTTGATATCAATACTGCTCATTAATAAGACAGTAGCAAAATATCTAATAAAATTTGCATCATTCGTAGCTACTTTCACTTGTGTTGCAAAACACTGTGCATATCCTTGAGACCACAAATGTGCTAAAAGCAAGTCAATCCAAGACTTTGTTTAGTCACTGCCAGCTTTCTTGGCAAATCCCTACTGCCTACTCCGGAACAGCGGAAGAACATGAATTAATAAACATACCATAGGAAACTATAAATTGCTTGTGTGTATCTGTAAGCATGTGTACAAACAAGTCACAAACACAAAGGGGACTCACTTGTAAAAACGCTGCTCCACAGCGGAGCACTTTTTAGTCGTCAAAAACTCCACAGGGTACCTTCAAACCTGCAGTAATATTCCCTTTTCATAGACATAAAAGCACAAATGAACCCTTGAATAGAACACAGCCACTGATAATGTGATAAGTAACATATGCATGTTTCCTACTGTTACAGGTCAAAATGTCTGCTGTTAAATGGCCTTTTGACACATTATCGCCTTGTGAAACATCAATATGCACAGCTGCTAAAGAGCAAGAGAGGAATAGATCAGGAGCTTGATAGTTGAAGCATCATCCATACTTTCCTAATCCCAGACTATATAATAGATAATACTTAGTTACCAAAGACCTAACAGGGGGACACTATGAATGAATCAATGAGTAATGATTGTTCCTAAAAACCCACAAATCAATCACTCCACCTTTTGTCCTTATTAATGCTGAGCTAAACACAAAACAGAAAATGTTCACTTAGTACTGATCAACACTGCCTACTCCTTTTGTGCACCTTCCAAAAAGTGAGGCATCTTACTTGGTATTTAAAGTATACTGAACAAAAGTATAGACATGAATTGTCTTGTGGAAATGCTAAGTGATGTTGGCAAATGAATGGAATAACTACAGCAGTGGGGATTTCATCTGGACATCATTGGGAATTGAGATAGCCATTGGTTCCTTCTGTATGAAGTTGAAATTTCCAAACTATACACTCAGCTGAAAATGAGACTCATCAGTGAAAAGGATCATTCTCTGTTTTGCTAGAAACCAACAAACATGAGGGGTAGCCTGCTAGAATCGATTACAGCCTTCAGATAGAGGCCTCCAGACACAAGCTTCTCTCAAGGGATTCCTCACAGTTTTAACAGAGATTATGGGGTTGTGCACACCAACAACTTCATTAGCGTCTCTGTAACCAATCACGGACGATTTTCCAAATGGACGTGCTGCATAAGATGATCCTGGATTGGGATGGTGACACATGGTCTGTGGTCATGTGGCAGATTGATACCATGTCGTCTGAAATCATTCTTTAGATGACAAATGGTGTATTGTGGACACACATGTACTAAATTACTGCCCGAACGGACATGTCAGCATCCAGCAGCGACAATAAACAAAAACAGAAGGACAGTTAACTTGCATTGATTGGTCAAAATTGGTCCAAAACACTCAAGAACTCAAACACAAGAAAACATTTGATCCACTGCTATAAACTATTGACTGGTGAAGCCTTAAGTAAAGAAAATCTTGCATATTTCTAAGAGTGAATAGCTTCACTGAATACCACTTGGGTTCTGTTTTGACCCTTTAAAGCAGGGGTGTCAAACTCTGGTCCTCGAGGGCCGCAATCCTGCATGTTTTAGATGTTTCCCTCTGCAGAAGCCTGATAACGATCCTGATCATTTGAATCAGGTGTGTTGGAAGAAGGAAACATCTAAAACATGCAGGATTGCGGCCCTCGAGGACCAGAGTTTGACACCCCTGCTTTAAAGCATGAAAAATATATAGAAAATGACTTCAGAGTAACAAGACTGTAAAAAATGTTGAAAGTTATAACTACATTTCTGAAGTGACTCATGATACAAACGGATAAAGACTGAATACTACAACGAAGTAGTGATAAGAAACACAACAAAGGTTACTGTAGATTCAAGTTAGGAGCACAGATACATGTCCCGTGTTTGGGGGATTCTGTACATTATCAATTTATTTCTAATCTAAACATTATTGCAGTAGTTTCAGTTAAAAACCACCCAGATGGTAGCAGAACAGAGTACAACAGCATCCATCATTCGGTCAAACAGTGTGTAGAATCTGCGTCGTGCCAGTAACGAAATACACAACGGAGAGTCAAACTTTCTGTGTTCCTACATCCGAGTGTCATCACTTATCACTGCGATCCCACGTGGTTTCAGTGCGAGTGATAAAAGCACTGGCAGAACGCTGACAGGAGGAAGAGTACAAGACTTCTTCGTCAGACAGATGGAAAAAAAAAAATCAAAGAAACCATCACAAAAAGACATTTTGTGGAGCAAAGCGAGGACGAGAGGAGTGAGAGGCAAAGAAGAAAAATAAAACCACGAAATTAAAGACAAATGAGGGTAATCATGACAACATAAAAGTAGAAAGGTTGTAAAAAGTGAATAGATGCGAATAAAGGCAGGTAATGGGGTCTGCATGGGAGGAAGAGAAAGGATGGAAAGAAGAGGACAAAGAATGGGAGGAAAGGGGGGAAAGGAGGAGAATGGATTAGGGATGAAAATGAGAAAATAGCAACAGCGGTAAACAGAGAGGACGGGAGACAGAACAATACGACAGGAGGAAAGCAAAAGAGGAAAATGTTGGGGAGAGATGAGATTTTAAAAAAAAAGAAAAAGAACAATGAACTGCAAGAGGGGAACAATAGAAACGCACAGGAGAAGAAAGCAAAGGAAAGAACAGAAAAGAAAAGAATACAAAAGTGGTGGAAATAAAAAAGGGAAGAAGAAAACAGTGAAGATGAGGAAAAGTAGGAAAGAAATGGAGGAAATAAAGAAGAAAAATACAGGACAAAAAAGTAGAGCCAAGAAGTAGAAAGAAAAGGCACAACAAAAGAAAGCCAAGGATATGAAGACAAAGGAAGGGAAATGATACAATAAAGGTAAACTGTAAAAAAAAAAAAAAAAAAAGAAGGAAGGAAATAAAAGGATGGGATAGAGTATGAAAAGAAAGTAGAAGAAAGCAAAACCATAATAAACAACTACTGGAAAGAAAAAGAAATCAGTGGAACAGAACATAGGAGGAGAAATGAAAAGAAAAAACAATGAGACAAAAGAGGGGAAAAATGAATAGACAGAAAAGAAGACGTAAGAAAAAGAAATAGGAGAATGTGAGAGGACATAAAAGTGGAGGAAAAGCAGAGGTAGAACAGGAGAGGAAAGAAAGGGGAAAAGACAAAAGGAAGAATGGGAATGATAGAGAAGTAGAGGAAAACAAAGGAAACAAAACAGAGATAAGAAAAGAATGAGATCGAAAACAAAAGTAAAGTAAAGGTGAGGGAGGGCAAGGGTAGGAAAGCAGAGAAAGAAGAGAGATGAACAGGATAGGGAAGAAAAGTAAAGATAAAGAAAGGAAGGAAGAGTGCGATATGTAATTAAATAAATAAGGAAAGGTGTGGAAAGTAAAAGATAAAAATCTAGAGTAAAGAAAAGGGAAGGAAAAGAAGCAAAGGAAGATGGACAATACAAGAGCAGAGGAAAAGGAAAGAATAAGAACACAAGACAAAAGGGACAGCCGATGAGTGGAGAAGTGTGACAGGGGAAACAGAGGGCAGATGAGAAGATGAGAACAAAAACGACAAAGAGGAGGAGAAGGGTTAGAGGGGAAACGTACAGCCAAACAGCACCAGAGCGGCAGGGCTGGGTGATGCGCTGAGGCAGCAACAGAAAGCAATAGTGTCCCTTGACGTGTCCTTATCTGGTTCACAAACCCAGATTTCTAGACTGATAGCAGGCAAACTCCCCATAATTGCGGCAGAGACCTCTGCACTCATGTCCCTCCACTACAGCTTCCCCCCGTCGCCCCACGCCGGCCTTAAACTCCACTTGAAAGGAACTTGGATTGGCCCTTTCAGCATGACGTTAACATCACATCTCAACACGCACCATGAAACTTCTACATCGTGATGCTTATCTGAGTGTGGGCCGGGCTGCAAAGTGGATGTAAAAACCATGTTTGAGCCCTTCCTCAACAGAGACAAAGAGGGCCAGAAGTTGCTTTTAGCTGTGAAGGTTGCACTACTAAAGCAACACACATCACCACACAAACTGTTATTGTACAGGGAACAACAGGCCACATAATTGTGTCTGTCAAACACGTCATGTACTTCCAATTTACACGACAGGAGGGCTGTGAGGGCCAGATACCTCACAATATGTCTTTGTGTTTAATGAAAGGTTGGCATCTCCTGGCATCCAACCGCAGCAGCATCGCTGTCGCGGTGTTCATTGGTCTAGAAATGTGGCGCCGCTGTTTATCTGTCAGCTATTCTGACACGAGAGGAGGAGAGAGGAGGTCACACGGGTGTTGGAAAGCCTGAAAAACCATTTAAGGCTTCTGTGTGAAACCAGCAGCCCTGGACTGAAGTGTGTGTTTCTCAGTGATTATAGACACTTTGGGGAAACATTGTACAGAATTCACAGAGGACTCACATTGTCTGTTCTGAGCTTCTTGGCTGGGCAGCCTCCATCCACAGGATGTAGCATGTAATACAGCCGCACTTTGTTGGCGTGTTTCCGACTCTGGAGGAGAGAGAAGCAAAAACGTCATTAGTTAGGTAATGTAGGTGACATTGCACAGGAGGGTGTTTGATCCATTTGTATGCTGTAGAATTAAAATGGCTGATTCTTGTTTTCAAATTGTGGCTTCTGTCAATCAACCTGGACATCCAGTGCTGTGATGTTGTGTTTAAATATTCATGCCATGTCCCCTCTAACCCATCTTTGCGACTTGATACCATGTGGAAACATAAATCATCTCAGTAAGCATCATGGCTGACTTTTGAAATTTCCCCCAAAACAAACGCCAAAATTCAGGCAGAACCAGCTCCACAACTGTAAGACCAAAACTGAACAGCCTATGGATACAAGACTGTTGGGAGAATTCTGAAGTCCAATAATGTACATCCAAGCAAACATGCTTTCATTTTAAAACACATAACCTTTGCTACATTTAGCACCGAGCATCTTCACTACTCTGGAGCGATAGAAACCTTGAAACAGACACTTTCGGAAATCCTGCTGACCCAGTTTTAGCTAGAAAATTCCAGGAACTGCAGTTTAGTACGAAAGAGACAAAACAGTGACACAGACATTCAGAATCACTTCCTGATTGGGTGTCACCATTCATATTCCTCACAGATTTGTCTCACTACTGTCATGTGACTTTTTACCGTAAGAAAACAACGACATCTGCCTGGTCTTCCCCTGTAGTATTTTCTACAACTAAACTCTGTGCTTACTGTTTCCACCAGCTCGCACATTCCCAGTGCTTTTCCAGTCACTCTCAATCATGTCAGTAAGGTCAGAGATTATTCCTGAAACAGTGCTAAAACACTTGTTTGTTTGTTTTTTTCATTTTGAAACATTTTTAAAATGTATTAAAGCTGCAGTTGGCTGAAAAATGAAAAAAAAACAAACAAACATGGTATGTTTAGAGTAGCTAGTTTAAAATACTGTTTTGACTCACAGTTGTCACATTCATGACATTTTTTTCTTACACAGAAGACACCAATTTCAGTAGAAAATCTAAAAAAAAAAATCCACTGTGCACAACCCACTCAAACCAACTCATCAACACATTGGAGTATTTAGCAGCTAAAGAGTCCCCCAGAGAGTGGTAGAGATCAAATATCTAAATGGACAGAAAACATTGGACTTAAATTAACTACTGAAAACAAACATGACAACAAATGAATCATAATAGAGCACTGTGGTGTTTAATGTAAAGAGATGTTCATCCTCAAAAGCCAATAAATGCCACCTAGGTAATATGACCAGTGTGAATCTACTTCATAGTTCATTCATTCCCTCTGCCTTTGCAGGGTTAACTTCACAGTAGTACATTCAGAGTATTGAACATCTTTACCATGACAACAGAGACACCCCCTACGGGAAAATGAAAGAAGGCTTGTTCTCTGTTCTAATACAGGAACTCAAAATGGTGCAAAGTACATATAGTGGACTGGAAAAGTGATTTAAGAAACAGCAAGCGTAACATAGCGACATGTTGAGCTCTTATTGGGAATAAGAGCAAAGCAATAGAAGAATTGCATCAGTCGCTACTGACATGACCGTGACATGTTGCTACGAGATAGACAGCATTTTAAGTAGCATCTATGAGTGGTTGTAATGTTTAACATCATCAGTGCATATTGTCCAACTCATAAAGTTCCCATATTATGCTCATTAGGTTTATCATTTTATTTTTGGGACCTCTTAGATGTTTGCATGCTTTAACGTTTGCTCATTTCACTGCTACAACTCTTCTCTTCATCTTTTGACTGAAATCTCTGTTTAATTCCTGTCTTTAAGGCCTCCTCCTGTCTGCTCGATTGGTCAGCTGGCCCTCCACAGAGAGGCAACATTGGTGATGTATTGTAACCCAAGAGGCCTGTGAAGCAGGATGTTCGGTTTGCATAGTAGCTTCAGGTTTAACCCTTTATCAGGCAATGAACCATATATGGTAACTTCCACAGGCTTTAAAAATGGAAGGGGGCAGAATCATGTGACTGCATCTAACCAATCAACGAAGGCCAGGATAGCTCACGACACAGTCACTATGGCCTCCGACCAATCACAAGGAGACCAGAATGATATTTTGACACAAGTGTCATAAGTTCAGTAAGTCTGAATTTTGATTTGGAAACAAATCTTTCTTCATTTTTATGTGTGTATTTTTTACAATAATTTATCTAAAAAAAATTTTTTCATACTAAGTGTGTGAGAAATCATATGTGACCCATCTGCACGAAATCAGTTGCATTGCACCTTGGGCTATTATGCGTAAACAAAAGCGGCATGTTGCTACCACATGACGCAAATCACTGGACAGGATTGGCTGGCAATGACACATTGCTTGTGGAGCCCGCGCACAAGTAACTTCCACAGCTTCTTTCTGGTGTTACTGCTCATGCACGCTGATGTATTTGACAGCGATTTGGAGCATAATATTATTACGCTCTGTAATACTGTATGTTCTCTACATGTAGAAAACAACTGCATGGATCGATCTAATCAACAAACCCAAAATCAATATTTTATCATGTGTTAACGTAATTTGAGCTGTATCTCGGATATAGCCAAAGGCACAATGCGACTGATTTCGTGCAGATGGGTCACATACATGGTAAGTGCTTTGACTTTGATTTGCAGCCTAAATCTGATAAATCCAAATGTTATGTTTCCAAGTATTTCAATGTATGGGCGTTAACTCGGTTTTTCAGGGCTATGACAATAACTTATGCTGCACACCTATCCTGTTCCATAGCAGGTAATGTTTACGATAACGAATCAATATGTTTGAGAGCACCAGCTGCTGACCAATCAGTTCTCATGGAAAATGGGATCACCATTCCTTGAGGATCATAGCATAGGTGTGAAAGATATAGAGTCTCAGTGTAAAAAAAAACTCCAGGCCTCCTTGATTTATTTTTTTCCCATCAACTGCAACAAATTATGCAAATGTTCCATGGTGATGTCGATGGGGGGGAAACCCAAAATGCATAATATGAGCTCTTTAATATGACCCCAAGCTAGTGCAACACTTGTTGGGATATACTACATTTGGCACATCGGCTATCCTCACTTCGATGGTATCTAAGAGACATCCTGCTCATGACTGAACCCCAGTTTCTAGCCATTCAAAATAACCTAACTGGATGATTTAGATTCCAAAAGAGAATCTACCTGTTGATCTGCTGACAGGTGTAATCTAGAGTTTCAGTGGCGATGCTGGTGAGGTCAGCATCCACTTTCTACAGAGTATGAACCCTGCAGGGAATCACAGTGAGCCACGAATATTTTGAATTAAGCGATTCTGTGACATAAATCTCTACTGGAGAATAGTTGAAAAAAAAAAAAAAAAAAAAAAAAAAAAGGAAAATAAAGGTGAACGTGGAACTTTACCCTTTCTGCCCTTTCCAAAACACACTCCTGTTTCAAAGGCTTAAGTTAAAGGTCCCATTAAAAATAGGTGAAGGCCGTCAAATGAAGTGCACTCTGCCTGATACTGGGCTGAATTGATAATTAGCACTCAGTTCACTGAAGGTGAAGCAGGAGTCCTCTTACCAGCAGCCCATCGATCCCCCAGGATCTGATAGCAGAGCCACGGTAGGGGAAAGACGGGATTTGGGAGGACAGATGAGTTTATCTGAAAATGATTCTGCTGTAGGATGAGACGCTTCGGGTGTCAAGAGAAGCGATACGGAGGAAGGAGGAGAAGGTACAGTGTGACGAGAGGGGAAACCTTCTGTGATATTGTCACTGCATCATCAGAGGACATCACAGATGAGTTTATAGTTACAAGATAGCGACTAGTGAGGCATGTGGGAGCATGGACGAGTGCCCGGTTCCTCACTCCGTCAGACGGGAGGATAACCACAGGCTTCTTTTCACAAGGGCACGGTAGACGAACTCATCCTGCCTGGTCAGGGGGTGAGAGTGAGGCTGAGGGAATCTATTTGTCTTGCCTGTCTGGTTTCCTGGCAAAGATACAGCAACCTGAGCTCGGCTGTTTCTTTAAGAGAAACAGAGCTTGAAAACCATGAAGGATGAATGGAAGTCCACTCTGCGCTCATTAAAAATCTGTTCTGGTTTCATCACCTCTTTTTAACGCAGTATTTGAATTTAAAAAATGAAAAACAGTGACACTTTAAGCTCAGATGAGGGAGAATGAAGTACGTTACTAAAATGCCTTAGTAATATAAAATGGTTCTATTCATATTGAATTAAGCTTTGACTACAGCATGCTCACTGCAGCAGCAGAGAATGTTCCAAAATGTGAACATTTCTCTCCACTAAATGGTAGAATAAAATAAATAACTGGACATCTTGTCTGCCTAATGGCAGAATCAGCTTAGTATTATTCCGACTGATTGTCACTGTGCTAAAAATACGATCTTTACATCCATTTCTCCATGCAGTGAGGGACAATGATTGTGAGGGAAATGCTATTCCACACGGGATGCGAAGGAACAAGACAATCAACCAGAGTTTAACATCAATTTCCTGCGAGGTCACTGCCAACAGCAACAATGGAGCCATCGTTTTGTGGTACACTGGGCTTTGACTCACTGCCAGAACATGAGTGGATGTTTCTTTTGATGTATCTATATTTTTATAAATGCAATTAATAACATCTGGTGCTCAGGTGTCTCATTTGTTATAATACCCTGAAGTGGCGTTTCACAAACAGAGGTAACGTCTCATCTTTGCAGCAGAGACACTTGGGTTTCTGCAGCACAAACACTTCCAGCCAGAAACTTTCCACTTTGTCACTTCAGTGTAGCAGCTCACAGAAGAAGATGGACTATTAGTGTACTATTGGCACATTTGAAAGTCAAAATATTTGTTTTTTGTACATGCATTGTACATTCTGCTCTTGCAATTGCAACTAATTTGCACAATTTTTTTTTCATCGTAGCAGTTTGATAGATGCAGGCAGTTACCTGGAACGGTTCGAGGCTTTTGGATCCAAACCTGACAAGTTGTCAGCATTTTGACTATTCATTTTTAAGATGATTTTTTTGAGTGCCTGAACTTTAAAGAAAGTGCAGAACTAAATCACTTGAGTGCCTCTTCAATTAATAGTTCCAGAGCCATCCAGAAAAAAAAAAAAAATGATGAAAGTGTGCTTTTCAAAATCTGATATTTATTTCCCACCACTCATGTGGGAGTTTTTATCTTGGCTCTTGTTTCTGCCAGCAGGTCCCATGTTGCCTACTCCCACTGTACTCTACCAAATGCTAAACCTGCACAGTACTATTGCGTGCATCTTTCAAAACAGCAAAGCAAGCGAAGAACTGCTGAGATACAGTACATTTCCCCTCTGTGTACACACTAAAAGAAGACAGCTTAAGCATAAGATGAGATAGGATGAAAGTTGGCTTATTAGTGATTTTAACAGAGGAAGAAAGATCCTCTCACATTAAACACGGTAAATACACAGACAGCAAACATGAATATCATATCTAAGTATAGAACTTTAGCAGACTGACAGCATCTCACTACACCTCACTGGCACATCGTTAGCCCTGCTAGCATTGTAGCTCACTTGGTTCATTACTTTGGTCCAAGTTGAAACATCAAAACAAATATGAGTGTCATAATATTTTGTACCAGCATTCATGTTTCCCAGAGGATGAAACAAAACAACTTTGGTGAGCCCTTGACTTAATACCACCATAAGATGTGTCAAGAACTACTTTACAGACTGCCATGACCTTTGGTACAGACATATATAGTGTTCAGAGGACGAATCACATTCATTTTGGTGATCTATGTCTAACCAGTGAATGGAATGCCATACAATTTGATCAACGCATTGACTGATTGAATTTAGTCGTTTTGTTAGAAAAAGAAGAAAAAAGTATTGAATGCACAGTAAAGTTACACATACATGCACAGGCTACACTGATGTACACAGACTGCAAACAGCAAACACCTACACAAAATGTAAAACTGAGGTCAATAGAGTGACCCCAAATCCTGAAACAAAACAAACTCCAGCATTGACAGCCTGGTTTCCATCTAAACTTATGATCAAATACTATCAAATCGACTAACATTTCCATCAGCTTCAGCTGTACTTTGTAAATAACAAAAGTTAATAGGGAAAACTAAAAATGGTGAACTTGGTAAACACTGTGGAGTAAACCGGCTTTCTTTTTGTTCTAAATTACTTTTATCTCAACAAAAAGGCAACAAAATCTACCTCAGTGTCTACTTTCCCCAAATTTTTCCTCAATGCTGTTGGGCCCAAACATATGTTGAAAATTGAATGAGAAAAAAAAAAAAAGTCATCAGCCAGTAATATATAATGAATGTAAAAGTATGTGTGAGCACAGCAAAAAACAGAAAGCAACATGTTTTTTAAGAACAAATAGCCAGTTTGAATATAAGCTTTTCCCCTTCTGTTGACAGCATTTGCGTTTCTGCCACATCGGAGCAAATTCTCTGATAAATACTAGAAATTACTCTGTTAAGGAGAAAGAAGTTAAGGTCTGCTCAAAAAATCAATACGTGTGTTGCTAGGCACTGCTTGGAATGAAGCCAGCAGAGGTGGTTCAGGCATCTGATGAGGACGCCTCCTGGGTGCCTTCCTTTGAAGATTTTCCCAGCACGTCCGACTGGGACTAGACTTCGGGGCAGACCCAGAAGTCACTGGAGGGATTACATATCTCATCTGGCCAGTGATCCCCCAGGAGGAAGCGTAAAACGTTGTTGGGGAGGGGAAGTCCTGGAACACTCTGCTTCATCTGCTGCCACTACACACCAACTTTGGATAAGTGGATCAAAATAAATAGATAGATAGTCTCAGCTGGTAGCGTGTAGGTTATTCACATATGTTTCTGTGTACTGCAGATTTAAACTTGTGCAGGCACGTATCAACTAATGAGTCTGTCAAAAGCCTCTGATTAGAAAAATGACCACTATACTGTATCTGTACTGGTCCTCTGTCAGCTGTGCTTGTATGAGAGGGAAGCTAAGCGCACGCTTGACATAATCAAGGCTGAACAAAAATCCATACTGCATTACCAACACATCAGTAAGCTGGTCAGAAAAGTGTGGGCTCAGACGTCCTCCTCCCTCGGGGCCAGGCTGGGCACTGTACAGTTCATGGGAGGGATACACCCAAACATTCTTTTTCTAGTTGGACATTATAAAACTCCCTCTTTTCATATGTAAAAACTGATCTCCAGGAGTTTAAATAATATGTGGAGGAGGCAGTAATGTAGAAGAAAGTGCACGTGTTCACTCGCTTCCATTTTAACAGCTGCCAACCAGGTGCACTGAAGCCAGGAACTTAACCCCATTCTGCCTCTTACTAGCTGCTTAGTAACTGTGCAGCAGACTTTGACTGTACTGGTCAGCTTCCTGCTAATAACATATTTATCTGCATGGATGTGAAGCAGGGGAGTAGCAGAAATAATGTGTAATGAAAATAATGACTCTTCTGTGAAGGACAAAAAAAAAAAGAAGAAATCTTCATTGAGCCTGAGTTCAATGAAGATTTTTTGTTTGATCATTTTTTGTTTCACCATTTGAACCCTAGAATTGCTGATGGGTTTCTATCTTTTCAAAAAATCACCAAAATTACACCATTTATTAACCTGTAAAAACTGTGAATCATTACATTTTCAGCATTCTGGTGGTACTTAAACACATCATGGGGAACATGCTGTTCCATATAAAAACAAATTAAAAATGCAATATTTCATTGAAATCCCAGTATACAAACAATATTCTGAAGAGCAGTTAGTAAGCTGTTGGAGGATATAGCTCAGTGAGGTGATGTGCACGATAGTGTGAAGAAGTTTGTAGAAGTTGTAAAAGGGCAAACACATACATATCTGTAGCATATGGAGCCACTCAGAAACTACTTGGGATTCAGAGCATTAATGATAAACCAAACTGAACATAATGTGTGATATTAACACACATAACACATACTGTGTGTAAAAATGTTTAACTTAACTTGTATGTGGCACTTGAACGTGAAAGTTTGGTAAAATTCTCTGGTCCTTCCCCAACTGTGGCAAAGTAGACGTTTATTAGGAGTCTATTATGTATGCAGCAAGCCGCTAGTCCTCGCTCTGACGGCTCGCTCTGTTGCTGTCCAGTCGACTCTGAGCAGTGGTCACTCTGTCAGTCTCCCTTGTGTCCTCTGACCACAAGAGGCCACTCAGTCATTGTTCCTTTGCTGCATTTTAAATGTACTGGCAGGCAGCATTCTAGCAAAATTTAAAGCTGTAGTAACCACTGAAAACTGTAGTTGTAAACCACTGTAGGGCAGCCGCTCTAATGTTTCAGCTTATTTTTATATACATGGCTAACTAGACTCAACCACTGCATACAATTAGCGCCTGTTTTCAGTTCGTTCATAGCAATTTGTGAACCATAGAATAATTGGCTCCGTATGAAGCTTAGTGGTGAGGAGGAAGCAGGCAGACGACTGTAGGCAAAACGTTTAAAGTTGGTGTTCTGCTTGCTCAGCAGGTGTTTGTTCAATTGCTTGTCCCGTCTCCATTACTGGTGGGTTTTGTTGTATGCATGGTTAACGATGGTCAGTAACCTCCTCTCTGCTCGCTTCTACGCTGTGTGTTTGTGTGTGTGTGTGTGTGTGTGTGAACAGGTCAGCCCTGCCGTTGTGTGAACAGGGACTGACAAAGACAGCAGAGGAGACAGAGGCAAACACCACCGCTCACAAGCAGCTTTTAGGTCCCATAATGGCTCTGCAGTGTGCTCCATTGTATTTCAATAAAACATGTGCAATAGAAAAATTCTGTTAAAACAAACAAACAAACAAAAAAAGTATAAAAATAATAATAATAATGCACTGTTCACTGCAACTGTTTGACGCAGATTTGCTCAAGGGGTCAAAAGATAAAAATTCAGGGAGAATTAAGCTGAAAAGTAGGTAAGACACAAACATGGCAACACATTAGAGAGCTTAACTGAGAAATAAAACAGACTGGAGCAATAACATGCAGCATGTCTCAAATACAGTATACAAAGGAGCAAGATGTCAACAAATTGCTGGAAGGTATATTCAGCGTGGTGAAATATCTTTCTAAAGTTGAGGTACCGAGTAGTGTGAACAACATCGAGTTTGCATAGGTGGCAAAAAGCTACAGTGTTCCAGGCCACCATTTTTTCATTGTTGGTAACATCTGTGAACACTTGGAAAAATGCTGCACATGTTGATTACAGCTTTTTGTTTTCATTTTTTGTGGAACAAATAATCAAAGACATTCCTTTTTAAAGGCTTTATGGCATGAGAACTTTGTGACACTTTACAAAAGACATTTGAAATGTCCTTTTTCTTTCCATGGTTGTGCTTGTTTCCATAGAGGTTCTGGATTTTATGTTGTAGTGAAAAATGAGCCCACAGTTAGGTAAAATGTGACAGGAGCAAAAAATGCCTAGCAACTGCTTTGGGTTGAGAGGCTTAAAAAATTACCTATCCACAAACTGTTGATACTCATAAAAGTGTAGGATGTCTTATCAGGCCGGCTTAAAGCATTTCCTGTCAGCAAATGATGGTTGGCGCTCAGCCAGCAGTACAATTAGGCAGTCGAGAACCTGCTACCACAATATATCTATGCTCATGATTATTCACTTTAAATTTCCTAATGATGCGCTTTAGCATCATTTATCACCTGAAAACTTGATTATTCTTTTTCTCCACCTTATGAATGATGCTGGCAGCATTTTCTCATCCCTGTGTTTACTGAACATTAGCTGCCAAAACAGCATCCCATCTGTTTTTCTTCCACGATTTCTAAACTTTTCTGGTTCCACTGCACACTCAGGTGACCCACTGCAGTTTTTCCTGCATTGTCTTTTTATATCTGCACATACAGTATGTCGACGCTGCAGTAAAGCTGGCACGGTGCAGAGTCTGCCACAGTAGATTGCCGTGTCAGTCACACGCTTTGAGTGGCATGTCAATTTAAAGCAATATGCTGATAGGCTACATGCAAATGAGCTAACTTGCTGTTCCCCAGGGTCATATTTTCAAATGTCTAAACATCACAATATAGTTGGTGCAATGATTTAAATGGCAATTTGTGAAAAACAACAAATACTGCAGTAATCTTTATATTTTTTAAAAAGTAGTTCCAAACACAACATGTCAAAGTAAGCTCATTTTTAAGACCCTTTTTTTTATATAAGAAAAATTAATATTCTGTCTGTACTGCTCTGATAACTCTACTTAATGACAACACGGACTAGTTGGTGTTCATAGTTTAAAACACATCACAATAACACCAGAGACACATTATTTTGTGTTTTTCCAGATGGTCACCATTGGCATCACAGTGTCAGGAATTCTTGCTGTAACTTGAGCCCACATGTTGGACTCTTACCAGTCATCGCTCGCTGCCTGTCACGACTTGTTCTGTCTTATTCCTTCCCAGTACGTGGACAGAAAGTGAATGAGAGACTGTGTTCAGAGGGTGATGCTGACAATTTAGGTGCATGTGAACATAATTATGTAGTAGAAGCCAGAGCTAGTCCAACACACTAGAGGGGATCAAGTTTGTCAGGTCAAGCCTGGCAGATGCGATTGGGGCCTGGATTAGACCGAAATCTCTGTATCATAAGTGTCAGGGAACCAAACTGAAATACTTAACAAGCTGATTTGTACTAAAAACTGGTACAACTACAGAACTGTGCAAAAGTTTCATGCATGCAGCGTACAAAAGGGGAATCAGTTTTAATGCCAGGCAGAGCCCAAAGCAACACATAGAGAATCCAGAGATCCTTTCCCAGAGTTGTATATTTGGTGGGAGATCATTTGAGAAGACAGCTAGCTTAAAACTTTCACCTAAATGGAACACATAAGTCAGATGTTAACATCAAAATGATCACTCGCAGCCCTCTTGGAGACAACAGGACGTCTCCTTCCTCCCTAAGAACCTGATAACAGTCATAAAGTGTCACTTGTGAGAATAACCACACCTCTGGACAGAGACTCTTCACAGTGACCTCCTGACCTCTCCCTAACACCCAGAACTTGCTATTCAGGAATGAACTGAGCAGTTTTAAATCCTAAAATTAAGGAAATCCGAAATCAACAGAGTGATGAGCCGAAAATCTGGACACAATATTCCAGGTTGATTAGAACCAATTTTAAAGAAGAACGTCTCACATCTGAAGTGTTTGTGGAAGATGCACACATGAGACACAAACACCCCCTTTATCTATGCTTGTGTTCTTATTTATGTTAGAAATTTACCTTCATATATTTTGAAAGTCCACAGTTTGAATGTATGTTTACATTTCTTTTAATCATCCAAGGAACCATATACCTAAGGGCGCTGGCTTAGCTGGCAGTCCCGACAGTTCCTGTCTCTTGGACAGATGTAACTGTGAATGGAATTTCTCTGTAAGGGATTAATAAAGTATTATTGATTGATTGATTGATTGATTGATTGATTGATTGATTGATTGATTGATTGATATGAGATACACATATCATGTTTGGTATCATTTTAGTCACATGTTTAGTGGAATTTAATATCTGTAATGATTGTAGATCTTTACCAGTTGCATTTATGTGTTTAAGAACTTCACTCAAATTAAGTTCTAAAGGTATTTGGCCTCTGACCTCTCCTGGACAGTGACGCTCAAGACCACCCCTTAGGATGAACACATCCGTGATTGGTTAGATGCTGATTTGAATTTGGCTCCAAAACATTCTGTATAAAAGAAAGTCACTGGAATGCAACCTTTTTTTTTCTATTGCTTTACTTGGACTTATTAATGGTTCCTTTTATTATTTTACTGGGTTTTTTCTATTACTTTACTTGGCTTTTGAAAGGTCTTTTTACATGTTTTTCTATGACTTAAGTTAGACTTTGTTTTTCTTTGTTTTGCTTGCAGTCAAGCTCCTTGAGTTCATTTTTACAGTGCAACAGTACAAAAGTTTTCTTTAAAACTATGGGCTTTGACCCTTCGTACTTGCTTCAACACACTTTTTCAACACAACTATACAAAAGTGCCGTCATGTCTCTGCGTTCCTGAATCAACTAATCCAGCAGATCATCACAGCGACACATCCTGCAACGGCCTCCCTCTCCCTCCTACGAAGGGTACGCAAGTATCACTTTCCTTCTGCTCAACAGGTGAATTTAGAAATCACAATTGGCCTCTCAATTCTAAAGAGATTCTAAATTGATCACTGCCCTACTAACTGCTTCCATTGATGATCACTGTTAATTATTAGTTTGTTTACCTGGATTCATTTATTCACTGTTGTTCGTTGTGTCATTGTTGTCTTATTGTTTGTTTGTAGTATTAGGTAATAAATGTTTAATTGTCGTAGGTTCTACTGTGTTTTTTTTAGCTTGGGAATTGCAGGTCGGTGAAATCAGAATTAACAATTTCTGATTATAAAACTGATCAAAACCAGTAGATTTGATCAATTATTAATATTCAATTAGTGGTGTATTAGTGGTGTCTCTGATTGTAAACAAGTGCAATTTTGATGATAAAGTATAGTTATGTTACACTAACAATTGGTGCGACTGCGTGAGGCTGCATTTGCTCGAGAAAGTGATGATGCGTTCAATGTTTCACTTATCTCTAACTTGAAAGTGAAGTAAAGAAACTAAAGTAAGACTAAACTTAGAAAAAAATAAAAATAAATCAAATCCATTGCCTTTGAAACAGCATCCGTTCTCCTCAGTTTTTTAAGGTATCTGGCAGGTAGATTGTTCAAAGCAGCTTGGAGGACTTGCAACAGTTCTCCTGTGGATTCAGTCTGTCTCAGTGTCTTCTGTCTCTTATGTAATTCCAGACTGACTCCATGATGTTGAGATCAGGGCTCTGTGGGGGCCAGATCATCCCCTGCACAACTCCTCATTCCTCCTGTGGCTGAAAATAGATCTTTATGACTCTTGCTGTATGCTTGTGCTCACACGGCACAATAAAACCAATCAGACAGCTCCCTGATGGCAGTGCCTGATGGATGGCAATCTAAACATCAAAACTGCCAAAAAACTTTTTGAGCTGTACTATTTTTGAGTTTCATGAAAGGGATTTGAAAACTTCAAAGATCTGATAACAAGAAGGGGGTTTCTTGAACATTCTAACTCCAAAGACTCGCCTGTCGTCTGTCCTAAAGGACTAGCCAGCACCGTTAACACACCATATCTGCACGTCACAGTACTCTAACTGCCTCATGCTGACATCGGTTACACAACTCGGATGCACCTCGTTACCTCCCTGGTCATTTTTGGAGTACTTCACCCAAACACAGCCTTAGGTGCTTTGTGACTTGCACTAGACCAGTGGCTGTGTACTGGCAGCCTCAGTGAGCCCTCCAATTAGAGAAAGTCAGACAAAAGCAGTTGTGACAGAGGTCAGGTAAGCTTGAAGACAGTCAGGACCCAAGCTGAGCCGCCTTACTTAGCTGTCCCTGGATGATTTAGACAGAGGGGTTCTGTGCTTACCAGTTAGCCCTGGGCTCCGTGTTGTTACTGACTGTTGACGTAGCCCATCCAGTCTATAACAAGGCTCTCTGCTGCATGGAACACTGGGAAAAGCACTGCAGTCCACACTCAAACAGCCATTAACTCATGAATCACCCCTCGTTTACATCAAAACAGCAGGCTCATGGGGGATTTTGTGGGGGGAATTACAGTGTGTTTACTCAAAAAGGCCTCCAAGGATTCAACGCTTCCAGCTGAGATAGAAGCAAAGTTGGGCTAATGCCCCTCAAAATAAAGCAGCAGAAAGCAGAGAAGGGCTCAACTGTTGCAGCGCATTGACCTGCTACAAAATTATCAGGAGCTCATGATTGATTTCCAGTAATTGGCTGTTTTCGGACAAACCTGTGAAGAAACAAGTCTTTAAAGTGCAGGCCTCAAGTGGGCACTTAGACTAAAGGTTAACACGAGAAAGTTTCTCTGCTGCATGTACTGCAGGTTCTTGAACCTTTAAAATACCACCAATCAGCCACAACATTAAAACCACCTGCCTAATATTGTGTATGTTCCCTTATGCCACCAAAACAACCCCGACCCCCTGATGGCACAGTGTGTCCTGTGGTGTCTGGCACCAGGATGTTTTGGGTCCTGTGGGTTGGAGGGTGGTGGATTGGGCTTGTTCCTGTACATCCGATGTATTCTCTTTCAGAATGAGATCTGGGAGATTCACCAGCAGATTGACATCAACAAAGCAACTGAAAGAGATGATATTCACGACAAATAGTCAAGATCCCTAGAGGGCACTTTCAAATGACAACAGTGATCCTGACTTTTGATCTATTCTGTATCTTGTTCTGTACTGAAATGCTAACTATACCCATTTATGCTATAGTCTGCAGTGAAACAGTGTACATGCTCAGTGTGTATGAAAATACTAACACTAATACTAGTACGCATAAAATACACAGGTGCAACATAAAGCATGTGTTTAGGATGGAGTTTTCCAAGCAGGGAATAATAACAGCAACTATGCATCTGTGGTGTCCATGTCAGGTATAATCAAGGGTTAATAGAACGTTACTGCAACATCAGTCCTTTAAAGAACTGCAGTTAACTGTCAAACAAAGGCAAGCTGACAAAAAAATAATAAACAGAATGTGTAGATTGACAAGAGGGTGTTAGGAAGCTCTGGAGATTTTTTTTATTGGTTTTCTTCTCATTCCTTTTGATGGGGAACTAGAGACACACACCAGCTCGAACAAACAGAAGGAAACACCTTACAGGATTTGTGCTGTATTCAAGTTTACATGGTTTTATAGTCAGCTTTAAAAAAAAAACAAAAAAAAAACAGCAGTTGCAGTAGAATAAATGTCTTTTTACACTGCAGCACGGATTTACAAGGAACCTGTATACATGAAATGAAAAATGGTGAAAGACTAATGGAAGTAGTTGGGTATAGGAGCATCCACGGTCCTGCTGAGCCTTACTTGGAATAGACCTATCCATCAGCACAAGTAGCATCAGTAATATTGGGAGAGGCAGAATATATTGGCCCAACATCTCTCATTTCAAATCATTTCCCCTGTCCTCTTGCATTTGTCACACTAATACCTGCCAACCTATCCATTGCTGGAAATAAGCCTTACTTCAGCCAGCTCATATCAACACGGGCAATTTCAATCACAACATAAATCACAGCAGGAGTTCAATTTGTTCTCAGGACAGGAACCAACTTCATTCTTCACTGTTGACAGGTTGATGTGGATTAACAGCTGCCACGGCACCTCGCTGCTCTTACAACTAATTTGATACCTCTGATGATTACGAGATGGCTTCATTACAGGCTGTTTTTGTGTCTTTTCTAAAGTTTAACTCTAGAATAGGATAGCACATTACGAGTAGAAGCTGATTGGGATTTTCATACACGAGCCAAACGTTGTTGGCAGCAGGCGGAGGATTGTTGAGCAGAGATCAGTAGACAATGGGGGGAGCAAACCCTGAGACTGCTGACAGAACGCTGTCACCAAAGTAGGCCATGCAGTCAATTCTCAAACTCCCACTAAAAACACGGTATCGACCGCGAACAAAACCCTCTCAGATCAAAGAGAACAGGCCCGCCGGCTTTATGCAGCATCCCGTATTAGAAAGCACAAGCGTGGCTATTTCAGCGCCTTCCAGAGAAATGACAACATACACACATTTATGTCGCCTCAGTTGTAGTTTCACATCAGTGAATATGCAGAGATATCAATGTATGGATTATACATAGGTACGCTTGTGTTTGTCCATCATGCCATGAAATCTGCGGTAATTAATTTTTTAAAAAGGTGTTTCGAGGAAACATTGCACTGTCAGAAACAAATGTAAAGCATGAATATATTATGATTCTGCTGGTGATTCAAGCACAGTGTCTCCCCGCTAAGCCCGAGGACGTTTCACTCCACTGATTTTCTTTTTGACAGCTCCTAATATCATAGCTCATTCCCAGTCCCCAGAGCTTAGAAAGCTTTTGTTCTTCTTTCCATCAGTGGATTTCAAGATGATTTCGCATGAAAGTTGGACTGATGAAAACTGCATGTGAGCGCTGCAATAAAAGTGAGTACTGTGTTCTTCTCACACACTGCAGAATGTGACAAAAACAATCTGCCACAAACCTCCAAAATAACTGAATCAAAACTCAAAAAATATGACAACAATTCTAATTTTTTCATTTAATACTGGCTAGGAGGTGGGTATATATATGCTTAACTCCTGTACTTTTAATTTAATTATATATTTGTAAATGTTTTTCACTTTGCCAACCATGCTATTTTTTTTTATAAATTTCTGTACACATTTTCATCTTGATCTGTCAAGCCCCATCATAACCCAGTTTCTAACAAAGTAATCACGTTTCTTCACTTCCACAATAAATTCCACAACAAAAGTAATTAGCTAGCGGCAACTCCATGGGCATCTCTGTGCAATCCAAAATTTATGCCCGAGCAGTGACTGCACTACAAGGGCTATGGCACACATGCTCAGCAGTTGAGTGTATGTGAAGCAGATAGAACTCACTGCACATGTATGGAATGAAGTCCTCCGAGAGTGCTCTTGCATACTAGAAAAGTAGAAATAGGGAGTCCATAGTAGTCTGTAAGGGAATATAATCAAGGCTAAAAGCAGTGAATCTATTTTTAATGTATTTATATAAAGCGTTCATGCTAAAAAAAAAATTAAAAATGTCTTTGATTGATTTATTATTTTTGATCGCAAATTTGATACCAAGAATTGTGAAACTTTATTGGCTTTTATTGACACAGCTCTCATGAGGGCTCTATCAGAAGGAGCCCCAATATCTGCAAATGATTCACATGTATCTTCTTGGGCTGGGCCTGCCCCAGACAGAGGTTGGACTTGTATGCAACTGAGGTTAATTGTCCAGTTACTGTGAACAGGCCAACCACTGTTCATGTGAAAGTTCACTGACATGTAAACACAAACTGCTTGGATCAAATACAAAGTGTGTGTGTTGTCCAAAAGGTGTGTATCTAAAGTAACAGTCTGACTGATAGAATAGAGGAGTTTCCACAGTCTCCTAGTATGTGAACCAGTTCTCACCGGCCATGTTATCTTCGAGGACGTACATTGTGTTCAGTAGAAAAGTGCAAAACAGGATCATAGGTTCAGTGGGGAAATACAGATTCAGAAAACATGATAGCTCGAAACATAGCCAGTTATTATAACAATAGTGTATATTACTACATTTAAAATGAAATAATTGATAAATATAATTTTGTGGTTCCTAACAGGAAACAACTATTTGGCTTTCCAGGTACCTTAAAGGGAACAACTGGTACGATAGCTAATACACTGATGCCACCAAAACATCACAACTTGCTCCTGTTGAGAGGACTGGTCTGGGGTAGCACATCAGAAAACTGGGCATCAAGATAACACCATTTGTTCTGTTGCTTGCTGAAGTAGTATATATGCAATTGTGTTCATCATTACGATTCAATTTTTTTTTTAAATATAGAATTGGTCCAGAAATTCGGTAAATTGTACGAATGATCATAACTCTCTCCCTCAATGCTCATGCTGCACTGCATTTTCTCTCTTTCTGCACTGCACCAGCGTCACAGCAGCCGCAGCACACAAAATGATCATGGCACACAACAAAAGCAATTTTACCATGCCACCAAAGGCAAAATACACAATGTTAAAAAAAAATCCAGCTTGTTGTTTTGAATTTGTGCCTCGTAGGGCTGGAAGCACATGTGGTGAGGAAAAGAGGGGGGAGGAGGGGTGTTATATTGAAATTAAAATCCTGCCTGGGATTATGAGCTGAGTCATGCCCAAACTGTGAAAGAATTCAATCTAAGCGCAAGTGGAATCTGCATCTCACACTCTTTTAATTTGACGCGCTTCATGGGCTAATCGCCTCCCTGTCAGAAAGATTCCAGGCTGTTTCAGACTCGTTTAATCATCTTTCAAGAGCCGAAAGGATTGTTTCACCTACCTCTCCCTCTTTCTCTCTCGCTCTTCCTCTCTGTGTTTTTTAAAGGGCAAGCTAACAACTGATCTCTCAGGACTATTTCTATTAATAACCCCTCCTTTGCGCCACTGTTTCCCAGTGAGACAGGCTCATAATTAAACTGTGTAAACGCCGCTGCATTAGTGTGAACTAAATAAAAAAAGGCGAAGCATCTCGGCTGTGCTGTTTTTGCTTACACCAGAAGCTTTGGGACACTCTATTCATGTTAAGAAGCATTTTTATTACCTTCTTTCTCCGTGTTGTTATCACTCAGCAGGGAGACAGTTTGTCTTTTTTCCATTGTAATCTTATGAGAAAGACTAATAATGAGGCAAGTTTACTGTTGATTATGTTTTCTACTGATCACACTCAAGGCTCAGTGGAACAGCACTTTTCAGCCGCTTCAATTATCAGCAGGCACCATGATGGTTCATTTCACTACTGTAGATTATTTTCTGTCGGCACAAGAAATGGCTAATATTTCCATCCCATTACCTCCAAAGCCTGTGAAAATGACACGAGGCGATGGATGGGTGCAGTGCGGACATCACTCTTCCAGATGCAGACAAGAGCATCTATAAACTCTCCAACCGACCTGCTCCAACTATAAGTAGACCTCACCACTGGGCTAATGATGAATGGGAAGTAATTAAGAAGGGATCATGGAAATTAGTTTCTTTCTTTATCTGACAAACACGCTAAACCCATGACGGACTGCAGCTGGGACGGAGCAGGGCTGCACATAACCCGCCAGTCTATGAGCTGCTGTGTATGTTGGCTGAGCAGAGGTTTAAAGTGAATTTCAAGGGTTTGTCTTTATATTGAAAAGGATCTTTCCATTTCTGTGTGTCTGTTTAGTGATATAATTTGAACCAGAAGGAAACTACTAGTACTCGCACTGAGCTACTGTGCTTCACTAATCCTCTCCCTCGAAAATCAATATTTGGAAAGGTCAAACAGAGCGGGCATGGAAAATGCAGATTAGCTTGTCAATAGCTGACACACTCCTCTGTACACCCACATGCTACAGCTTGGTGAGAAGCCCATGTGAGCGGAGGGAGGTGGAACCACTCAGGGTTTCTAAAATGTTGACTTGTAGGCATTCTAAGGTTGGCTAATTGGAGTCCTTACAAAGTGTAGTTTCAAATATGGCTGACTTCATGGACTAAGTATAATGTTACTGTGTACTCTAACATGAGCTTCCACGGTCCTCACCAGGATGTTTTTTACAGCGTACCGGGAGAGAAGGGTCGCGTGAGGAAAAATAAATTCTGACTTTTTTTTTTTAAAACATCCATCTATCCATTATCTATATACCGCTTAATCCTCACTAGGGTCGCGGGGGGGCAGGGGACACCCTGGACAGGTCGCCAGTCTATCACAGACAGACAACCAAGCACACTCACATTCACACCTACGGACAATTTAGAATCACCAACTAACCTCAACATGTTTTCTGGACTGTGGGAGGAAGCTGGAGAACCCGGAGAGAACCCACGCTGCACGGGGAGAACATGCAAACTCCATGCAGAAAGATCCCCACCGGGACGGAATTAGCCGTGAGCCAGCTTCGAACTCACGACCTCCGCATCGGGACTGTTGCCCGATACAGGGAGTACCAGCTCAACCTAGTGAGCTACTGCAGCACCTTTTTTAAAACAAAAATGGAAATTTAGTAATGCAATTTTTGTTAGCCAATAAAAAGCAAACAGTTATCTTTTGAAGCATTAGTACTCTGACAATAACGCAAGGTACCATAAGTTAGTGTATAAAACAAAAAGATTTAGATTTATGTAAAGGAGATTGATGGGCAGCATTTGTCATTTCAACAACTCAAAGCCACTTTTACTGAGTGAAGTCACTGTGTTGTCTTGCTGCGGAACAGAATCACACACCACTGTGTACGAGAACTACAGCTAATTCCATTAACCTCATGACAGATGAGAAAAGCGGCTGTAACCAGTGGAGATTGAACATATAAAAAGTTTTAAAGTCTTGTTTAGTATGCAAATGCAAAAACTGAAAGTGGTCAAACAGAATAAGTCAGCCTTACAGTCGGCCTCTCCTACTCGCCAGGATCTAACACTGTGGTCACCAAGGCACCCTATGCTAGTAAGACAGCTCCCTGACCTGCTCGTATAAACAATGTCATGTGCATAAAGGAATCTATTTTAAAAATCACTTTATTCTGGCCATAGCTCCTTTTTGTCATTTAAATAATCCCTTTGTCCAAATTAAGCTCCAATGAAATGTCTTCTGCACCACCCACTTACATGTAACTCAACCAATGAGATCATGCCTTTCTCCAATGCTTCTCCAAGGCAACACACTTCACTGTTTCTCAAAGCAAAGCATCAGTCTACAGGTCTCAAGGGTGGATATATGACCCTTTCCCAAGATGAAAGGAAGAAATATGGCCCACTCTATGCACAATAGCACATATTCACCCCGAGTGACACATTGAGGCCTCACAGAATGATAATCACAAGCAACATGCAAGTGCTGGAAAACGGGGACAACTGGGGATGAGACAGTCATGCAGGCAGCCTTGAAGGCAGATGATATCGGCAGAACCAAGCACAGTTATTAGACCCTGTGGTCTCCTCTACACATCTAAAGCTTCATACATATTCAGTGGCCTGATTGGAGTGCCTATTGTGGGAATACAGCAGACAAAACATTGAGGATGAGGATAAGACAGTGGCTTCCATGCAGAGGACAGGAAGAGGAGGGACTGGTAGCGTAGTTACATGACAATAAAAAGTACGTTGTTTTTTTTTTTGTTTGTTTATTTGTTTTAAACTTCTTTGTGTTCTGTTTGTGTTATGCACTGTAAAAGTCTTTACAACTTCTTTCACAATGGCCATTTTTTAATAATGGACTACCAGCAGCCAGTCCACAACACCATCTGCCCTGCTGCTATGATCCACATCACAGTACGTATAACAACATGCAACCTTAATGTGAAGGTCTAACCAATCTTACTGTTTAAGGTCAAGGTTCTGGACAGGATTCACAGGGGGAGATGACAACAGATGATGCTTTTGGATTCCAACACCTTTCACAAAACACACCAAACTATCTGTTCTGAATCCAATAAGAAACTCAGGATAAAGCAATGGTTTGTAACCTTTTTGGCCTTTAAGATCTCACTAAATGAAAGAAGGGCTGCTTGCCGCCTCTAATAACACACTGTATATGTCAATTAGTGATTATGTCTTCTTGAACTGTTCCATTTTAAAAGTTTTTTTTTTAAGCTCCAAAGAGCTCCAATGAGTCCTTGTTTCTCTTGTTGGTTTGTTTCTCAGATTTGTGGGTCCCACACCCAGACCAACTGAAGATTCTGGGTTGGTGGTTGCTGACTGGTGGTTGGTCAACAAAAACTATGACAAAAAAATAAAAAATTGTTGACGACCTATTTTTCTTTGTTTAAACCAAACTAAAGCTAATTATAAAGAACCATTTCAAAATGAGAAGACAGATGAATGAACACATGCTTTAATGTAAAGTCTCACTCAGTGACCTCTGGCATCTTACATTCAGTGACGTGTCAGTAATGTCACTAGGTTACCAGTTCTTGGAAGAGACAGACAAACTGTTGGACTAACCTCGTCTACAAATTAAGAATATTATATAAGAAGTGGTAAGAAAACAAGCAAGACAAACTTCCAGACAGCAGCCTGACATTTCTGACAAGGTAAGCTAAAGTGACAGGGGATGGGGATGTAACGTTTCAGTGGATGTTTCTCACGTTGCTGTCAGATTGAATGAGTCAGTTCCAGGATTACTGATGACACTCTAATTCATAAACAGCATTTTTAGTGAACAAGGGAGTGAGTCATTTTCTGAATGAGATGCTGCACTTTAGTGGAGAGAACAAGTGGCCATAGTAATGCTAATGCTGGGTGATCAGGACGGACAGGGAGAGCGCTTCAGAGTTTGGAAATGAGAATGTTATCTAGATTATTCTGTTATGTCACTGCAGAGCAGAACACCACAGAGCCTTTTCTACTAACCTCATGATACCAATAGCAGCTGTAATCATGGTCATTGTAAATAAAGATGTTGACATGTACAGTCTCCAATTGATTAGAAGACACAGGAGTTAATCATGTACAAATGAGACTACTGAGGAAAAATATATTCAAATGTTTTCAGCTTTGTTCACCAAAACTAACAAAACATAAACAGACTGAAATTCAACTTAAACTAAAGCACATTTTCATCAAAAGACTGAAACTAAATTGACAGCAGGTACAAACGTTAACACTGGTGTGGATAGATCATGTTGGTTTAGTTGCTGTTTGGAAATGTATTAAAAAGAAAAAATCAGTTTGATTTGAGATCCGTAATGTTGCTAAGCTGATGTGTTTAAGTACTACATTAGTTGAGGATTTATTTTTTAGCATTTTTAAAAAAAAACATTAACGTTTGACAACAGTGTTGCAGTTACGTGGCAAACACTGCAACCATTTGGCTAAGCTGAACTCTAACTATACTTACATTTTAAATTACTGCACAAATATGCTGAGAAACAGTGGGGAAATACCCACCATGCTGTTCTAAGTGCAAGGTGACATCTTGTAAATTAGTTATTTTGTCTGATCAATAATCTATATTGAAAGCTACTAA
Source organism: Stegastes partitus (assembly GCF_000690725.1). NCBI lineage: Eukaryota > Metazoa > Chordata > Actinopteri > Pomacentridae > Stegastes > Stegastes partitus. The sequence goes on from NW_007577815.1 coordinate 293,775, forward strand.
GTTTTTGTCACATAGTGGAAAACACAAAAAGTCATGCGAGCTGAGTTTCCATAATGAATTTTTACACACATTTTAAAGCATTGCATCAAAATATCCATCCATCATCTATACACCACTTTATCCTCACTAGGGTCGTGGGCGGGAGGCTGGAGTCTATCCCAGCTGACTCAGGGTGAAGGCAGGGGACACCCTGGACAGGTCGCCAATCTGTCGCAAGGCTACACAGAGAGACAAACAAGTACACTCATGTTCACACCTACGGACAATTTAGAATCACTAATTAACCTCAGCATGTTTTTAGACTGTGGGAGGAAGCCAGAGAACGCAGACACAACCCACGCTGCACAGGGAAAGCATGCAAACTCCATGCAAAAAGATCCTGACCAGAAGGCAAACCGGGGACCTTCTAGCTAAGAGGCAGCAGTGCTAACTACTGAGCCACTGTGCACCTCTGCATCAACACAACGAACTTCAAATCACTTGATTGAAAAACAAAAATTTTGCAAGTACAGTGTTTATGCTTGGTTGAGGTGGTTTTCGACTTTTCTGAAAACTAGTCACTGTGCATAACGCCTGTTTCTGCTTCTGTTGCCTTCACCTCTGGACACCATTAAACATGGCAATGACGACATGAAATAATAATTACAACTTGCTCGACTGTAAACAATTCCTGGAAACTTCTCTTTTTCTTTTTTTCTTGTAGATGGTCAATGTTTGTTTCTTCTTCTCTAACTTTCTTTTACAGTGTTGGCAAACAGCAGCTTTTACTTCTGGCTTCCTCTACTCGTTTTTACAGCCAAGACTAAAGCTTGCTTCTAGTTTGCTTGACAAATATATGGAAACAGGGCTTGTGTTGCAATTAGGTTAGAACATGTTTTGCTTGAAAAACAGTTACAGGATCATCCATCCATCAGGTATACGATATTACCTGTTTAATCCTGCAGAGGGTTGGCGGGATGGAGTCTATCCAAGGTGACAGTGGAGGAGACGCAGGTACGTACACAGAGCCAACAGACAAACAGAGCATGCTGGTACCTGCAGCCAATTCAGAAGCCAGAGTCCTCTGAGAAAACCCGTGAAGGCACAGGGAGAACATAGAAACCTTCTTGCTAAACAAGGCATATTGGCCGCACATGTTTTTTCAGTCATTCCACTGATTCTTTCAGCTGTAATTCAATTTATTGCTGATCCCTATTAAAACAATGTTTAAACTGCAGCTATGTTTTTTGTTTTTTTGTTTTTTGGGTTTTTTTTTTTAGATCCAGATAGCACAAAAGGTATCTTGAAGCACTACAACATCCTCTTAACTTTTAGTTTGATGCCAGCGTCACAAGTTTCAACACTGCTGCAGGCCAACAAGGCATCGATTTATCTAAAAGGTTAGCGACGCTGTACTTCAGTCATTTGTAAACCCAGGTGAGCACAACTGAAATTAAACCTAAGAACCATAGCAGGGCAACAGTGCAGAGAATGTAGTGAGAGTCATTATATCTGATGATGTACTGCTGAACTCTGAAACCCTCTTTTCCTCTCACAGACCAACTGAGACGATTGCTATACGGTTAGCAGCACAAACAAAATAGCATATAAAACATAGATAGGCAAACTCATTTTGCAATGCATCCGAGATAATGGAAACCAATTAGTGAAGACATGAAGTGGACAGAGAGCACAGCAGTCAGAATAGCACAAGTCAGCCAAATGCTAATGTTAGAGTCTCCCCCATGCTGCTGTATACTGCTATTATTGTCACTGTGGCTGCTGCTTCTTCCAGCTCCCCAGCAGAATGATTATGCTCTGTATTGTTAGGAGAATCACATTTCAGTGTACTGAAAATACAGCATGTGAGCTTGCGGAGAAAAAGTCAAACGTGCTGCAAGCTTTTGTATTAGTATTGTGGCATTTTGCAAAAAAGAACCTCTGGTGCCGAAAAATAGCAGTTGACAGGCATTGTCCCTGAATGTGGGGATGGAGATTATTTAGGCTGAGGTGGCTGAAATGCACGGTGCCTTAGATAAACCTGTGCTAAAGGTAGTCTGCAGTGCCATGCGTAGTGTGCTCCTGAAATACACAATTTTATAGGGTTCCTTTCAGTGGCTTAAAAACTGCTGATTTCGCTTTTAGAAATTACAATTAATCCAAGCAGTTTAACTGAACAGCTTTAGTTCAGCAGCAAAAATCGAAACATTGAGGGACACATGACTGTAATGAGATCGTAAGGACTTTAATAGAATGCTACTTGACTTCTTTTTGTTTCTAGAAAATGTCTCACCTCTCATCCAAGAGGCTTCTTCAGGTCTAATTAAGTGGTGGGAAGTTCCTGTTATTTATTCTCACTCCTGAATCAAATGGCTCAGACCCGTTGACAGCCCAAGACTCACATGCACTGCATATAAGAATCAGAATCAACTTTTTTGCTCAGGTTTGTACACGTTAACACGGAATTTAACTCTGGTGAATCTTAGCTCTGCGTGTACAGTAAGCAGGAAAGAGCAATAAGCATCCATAAATAGCAGCATTTAAGGTGTGTGTGCAAAGCGGCAGGGTTACAGAGGAAGGTGTGGTACATGCAGTTGAAACCAGAAGTGTACATACACTGTATAAAAATACACATACTGTAATTTCCAGACTATTGAACACACCTGAATATAAGCAGCACCCACTAACTTTAAAAAGAAAACAAATTTTGTACATATATAGGCTGCACTTGTATATAAGCCGCAGGTGTCCACGTTGTAACATAAGATATTTACACAGAAGGACGTTCCACAGAAAGATTTTTTAAAACTTTTAATTAAATGCTGGTAACATACACAAAGACATAAACGTATACATAAATGCTTTTTTTTCTAAACAGTGCCTGTAACACAGCTGGTTAAGAAAATAAAAAATACAGTAGCCTACCAGGAAAAGTCATTAATCACTATCTTCATCTTCCTCCTGCGCACTAAGACCGCTAAAGTCTTCTTCCTCAGTGTCGGAATTACGCAGCCTCAGAATTACTTCACCACACACTTCCTCAGTCTCTCTTTCGTTGTTGCTCTCAATGTCACTTTCATCTCGAGGCAAATTTGTAAAAATCATAAAAATCCATAAATTAGCCGCATCATTGCTTAAGCCACAGTGTTCGAAGTGTGTGAAAAAAGTAGTGGCTTATAGTCCGGAATGTACGGTAGATTATTTTTTTTTTTTTTAAGGTTTTGTGTCTTTTTGTGTATGTAAACTTATGGTTTCAACTGTAAGTACCTGATAATTGGTGCTGTAGACCCCCTCCTCTGTTTAGAGACAGCTGTTTAACATAAATAGCTTCCTTCACTCCTTCCTTAAACCGTCTGCCTTCTCTGTCCAGCACATCGCCGTCCTCAGAGGAGAGTGAGTCCCTGATACTTTAGATGGATTACTGAGTCTTGCGCTGAGGAACTGGCTCTCATGTTGAGCCATGTGCTAGTCGAGTGCTTGTTAAGTCTCCCCTATATATAGGCCTGTGCACTCCTTCCTGCATTGAACTGAATAATATAACATTGTTCAACTGGTGTTTGGCTGTTTTATCCTGAGGGTGAACCAGACCTGAGGAAGCCTCTTGGATGAGCAATGAATTGTCTTTAAACCAGAGAAAAAGCCCAGTTGCCTCCTACTGAATCACACTAAACTGTATCTACACAGACTGTGAGACTATGACAGTGTATTTAGTCAACTGATCCCAATTTTCACTTTCAATTTTGACATTTGGTGGAAATCCAGGACTTTTCTATAAATGGAAAGCTGTAATACTTTAATCCACATTTTCCTGATTGTGTATGAGCCCTGAATGTGAATGCCCTTTAAAGCTGCACTAATCAATATTTATAAATTAACAATGGATCACATGGGTATATCTGATGTGAAAGAGGTCACTCCCTCTGCTGAACCCACACAGAACCATCACTAGACTCTGTGTAGAGGTGTGTGTTGTTATTGTGGATCATTTAATGAAGGTGGAAACAGTGGACTCTGTGCATAATGTCACTGAGCCTTATCTCAAATCAGAGGCTGCGGATTTATCAACATATCTGTCCTACTACCTTCACGTCGCTGCAGGGATTTAATGAACAGACGGAGAAGCTTTTCATGTAGTGTGTAGCAACTGTAAACAACAGATACTGGAGGAATCTGTTATAATAATTTATAGATGAAAAACACTCTTACTTTATTTTTTATGCCAATTTCAACACATCTCCCAGCCAGCAAGTGTTTAATACAAACAGTTTATGTTGAAAGCTCGATTTTGCTGTGCGTTTTCCTCAGGGTGCATCATGCGTACACTTCAAAATAATTCACATAAAGGCAAAGTGAATTTCAATGTCAGTAAAATACAACATGTTTGTAGCATTAATTGGGGCATGAGAACTCTGAACGATGCAGCCCCTGAAATAAAGCTATATTAATAAAGCTATAGCTAATCAACTTGTTAGCTGGGAGTAATCACTTCTATTAGTACTGTTAAATCCTTGGATGATTGTGATTCAAATCAGGGAAACAGATGTTGTACAATCAGTCATTAAAAGAACTACAATGTGTTTGTGTTCCTCGATATTAACATGCAACCAGCACACTAATACTCCCACACCTCTGTTAATGAGTACTCCCGGGTCACTTTCCATTCTAGTTTTTCTGTGAAGTAACAGGCAGTAGTTTAAAAGAGACTCTCCTGCAGCGCTTGCAGCAGGGCAGCCTGTCAGGAGAGGCTGCAGTGCACACTCCAACCAGTACACATGCAAAGAGACAGATGCATAAATTAACATGAGCCACACGAGTCTTTGAACTGAGAACTAGAGGCCGCTCTGATCCGCTCTGCCAAGGAGCCCTGGCTTTGATGTGTTTGAAAAGGAGGTTTAAAGATCAATTACATTTCCAGTCTCTACTGTCACCCAAAGGCTGCTTTAACTTTGGAGTTTAAAAATTCGATTTAAAGCAATGTGGAAAAATTCAAAGGGACATTGAATAGATCAGAGATCAGCACATTAGAGTGAGTTAGATGACCAGTCTGTCAAAAACATTGAAAAGAGGATGTAGAATGACTGTTAAAGTTATAAAACTTACCCATTTGAGAGAAAGAATCCCTATTATACTCATGGAAGGTTTAACAATCAGATTTTTATTTTCAGTAATTACCTTTTACCTGCATCAACAGAGAGGCTCGTTAATTATGCATGTTCTGAATGGACCCCTTCAAAGGAAGGGCGAACGAGCTGCCCTCAAAGCCTCTGCTCACCTGCATCCCATTGGCTCTCTGATCTCTGTCATATTTGCAGACTTGAATTGTACAAAAGAAGCAAAGCCTGCAAGCTAGTAGACTGTCAACCCAAGTGTGCATACTCCTCCTACTGCAATGTGTATCGAAAGCATGTTGGGAGGATTCAATATGTTTTCATATGTTAAAATTTCCAACCTGCCACTGTCAGTAAAACAACTTGTGATTGCTGTTATGTTCATGGAGGACATTGTATGAAGAAAAGGCCAATGGCATCGGAGCAATATTTCCCATAAACTGATGTATTTGTGGTTAGTTTTCCAGATTCAACGTTTTTTATTGTAGTAGGGAGACTTCTGGTTTTGTCTTCACTCTGGCCTGCCTCATAGCCGCTAGCCAGCCTTTGCAGTCTAGAACAATAGTAGCAATGAGGAGAAGCAGAAAGACATCATTGTAACGTTGCATCTCCGTCTCGGGGGCAGAATACAGTATACATCTGGAAATGTATACATTTACATTTATGGCGAATGACTGTAACATCTGAGTTGTACTTTACAGGTTAAATTAGCAAAATATGACAAAAATTTGCACTTGCCCCAGACAAGCAATGGACAGTCACCGATAGCCAATCTATTCATCCAGTCAGCCAGCCCTACATCCATGATGGAAGTGTGCTTTAGCCACACTGCTCACTTGAAAGCTTTACCACTTGCTGCTATACAAGCTGCCATAAGCCTCAACCTAGAATGCACCTGTATGCTCTGTAGCTAAATTCCCAGAGGGAGGCAATTATTACTGAGACTCTCCCATCCCTGCTGTGCTGAGCTTGGTGCTTCCTTGGTGGGGAGGTCAGAGCCAAGACTCCAAAGAACCGGTTGACTGAAATGAAGACAACAACACACAATTCTGCACAAAGTTGTAAAAAGTTACTGAGAGTGGCGTACGCTGTCGCCTCAAAGACACCATGAGACGAATGCATTTCATCAGAAGCGTGATGACCTTAACTTTCTGTCTGTATAATCTTGAGTCCTGTCTTTGTTTGACAGCAGAGCCTACACGCTCACAACCATCATTCTGATTTATTACAAACAAATATGCCTATTTTTTAATGGGAGATGTTCTGATGCTGTAACGAATCCTTGGACAGCAAATTGAGATGCAAGTCAGGGAAAATCTGCCCTTCCAAATGACTGCTCAGATTCTACAGGGTATCATTCAACTCAGGCATCTCATTAAGCAATCACTGAGAAAATATATTTTGCTCAAAGACAATTTATATCACAGCCTCAACAAAGCAAGTCTGATTCTTTTCTCGCCACTTTACAGAGCGACTCTTCAAACACAGGACAAAAGGAATAATTATAGACAGCTCTATGCAAACAAAACAGAAACAACTTCATCTTCTGAAGTGCAAATATCACGTCTATCTGAAAGTTAAGTTTACACGTCCTTTGTTCCCATCTGCTTTTTTGTTCTTGCTGTCGTCACCATGACCCAAACATGTCACGATGCATTAGACCCTAACTGTGCTAAAAGAGAATCCAAATACGCCCCATCTCCAGGAGGCAACAGGCCAAGTGCTGTATTCAGCATTCACCACACAATAACAAAATTAATATTTGATTTGGATTGGTACAGCCACTTCCTGTCTCCTGCAACGCCCTGCAGAACAAAGCAGTTCTCCTGTTACCCATAGACAGTTCAGGCTACTTTAAATAGCATTCCAAAGCAGCAGAGCGAGCACGACGCCCTGCAGGAAATAGAGTTTGACTTGTTAAGAGTTGCAGAAGAGACGTTGACTCAAAGACAAAGTAATGCAAACTTAGGACAAAGTGACACTATCAGACAAAATTGATTTAAAATTAATTTCTCACTGATGAGATTTCAGCGGCGCAGCAGCCTTCATCACAACACAAAATCAATAACAATACTGAACTGACTCAAAGTCCCAAACAATTTTCTCCCAGTCTCTCAGGCAACAACAGTAAGTCGACCCCTGCTAACTCTGAGTAGACCACAGTGTTCATATGAGTCCCTTCACATCCTGTTACTGCACAAGTCCAGCAGCAGCAGGTCTGCAGTCACACTTACTCGTCGTGCAACTCAAAGTGACAGTGAGTGAGAGGTAGCATCTGCAAAGAGGGAAAGGTCCAGTACTTGACAAAGCTCAGGCAGGAGGAAGGAAACCAACAGTCTGCTTTAGTCACGCTGTCCTTGAGGTGACTGATCAGGGTCGCTAGAGTGGCTTTTACTGTGTCAAGCTGAATGACAGGTGTAGAGCGTAGTGTATATACGCCGGTAAGCTGCAGATGAACACCTTCATGTAGAATGATTTTTCATTCAGTCACTGAATTGTTAAGGAATCGACTATTTTAAATGATGACACAACTAAATTTATGTGAATAATAATAAATGTAAATACTGAATCTTAGCTTAATCACCAATGCAATACAAAAAGAGGAAGTCTTAGTTGTGGGGGGAGCTTTGACAGCAAAGCAGCATTGACATTAACATATCAGCATAGACACAGTGAGCAATCGAGTTGTAATGGCCATAGACAACATAAATGATGGATGAAGCGACCATGATATCACTCATTAGAGTCTTCAAATTTCAACTTTAAAGTCTGGAATTGGGCTAACTCTATCTGGCCTCTCCAAACAAGACGCAATGAGCAGTTCACTGAGATAACAAAATCAAGTGAGAAGAATATCCATTTCCGTACAGGGGAATTAGCTCAAATGGTAGAACACTTGCGTAGCATGCAAGAGGTAGCAGGATTGATGTCTGCATCCTCCAGATGATCATTTGGCTTCAGTGCTAGAAAATATGCTGGTGTGCCAGGCTAGCTCCTTGGATCTATGGGGATTTTTCTGGCTCATTCTGGAGCTACCCTTTATTTGGAGCAGGTACAGTGGTGGCTCAATGGTTGAGGCTCTGCTTTACTGATCAGGTCAAGGATTCAAGACCCATTGCCACCAAGCTACTGCTGTTGGGCCCTTGAGAGAGGCCAGGGTTGCCTCATCGTGGCTGACCCTGTCCTCTGACAGCACCACAATTTCCCAGCTGGAATATGCAAAAACAGAATTTCACTGTGCTGTAATGTATTTGTGACAAGCAAAGGTTTCTTCTTCTTCTTCTTCTTCTGCATTGTTCTTTTTTGCAACCAGAGTAGTCGCCCATTAGAAAGAATGTAGGTTTAAGGTACGTGGAATCAGAAACTACGTCCGTATTTTCTACACAACCTATGGTAACGTCCACATTCTACGGCTAAATACGATTAGACACAGTCACTCAGCTGACAAATGTGACAGTGACTCATGAATAAAGCTCATTAAATGTTAAAATCATGCCAAAATATTTCATGAACTGTGTGATGTTTACTGCACACAAAGACTTTGTGTCCCTACTTTCGCCTTTGAGGTACCTGGTGACTGAACCCAGTAACATAAGTACAGTTCCCAAAACAATACCATATCTGCAGAGAATCACTTGCTAGCTTCTCATGCATGCACAATACCACAAATATAAAGCCATAAAGGAGGGATGTAGTAGACGCCATTCCCCTTCACCAAAATAGACGGGGCAAGGAATAGAAGCAGGAAGGGAACAGCCACTCATAGGAGGTGCTGCGAAACAATCAGTGTGTAATCTTTTTAGTGCTTGTTTCTGAGTAAAGGCATAGCAGCAACGTGATCCATTATAAAGTAATGTCCACGCACAGTACTGTCCATCAGTGGATGCCAAACAGCCACACTAATAATAGAGTATAACTGTCTTTCAATGTGTGTACTTCATTATTCTTGTATAAATATGACTGATCTCAGTGGGTCTTTATGACTTTTGGCTGCTCACACTGCTAGATTTGCTGCTTTGTTTGACGCCTGTGTTTACACACTTCTTCAATTTGCAATACAAAGTGAGAGATATGAAAGCTTGGTGCCACCCCAGTTTAAAATGCTTTGTAGCTGTGCTTTTCTTCTTGGCTGTAATTATACTGTCAAAATGAATACAGCATGATCAGTTGGGGTTAAAATGTCACGGCACATAGAGCCTCATGATATCTGGGTTTTAAAAAAAGTATGCATGAGCCGAGGGAAAATTACAGCCAAAGTTTAATTTCTCCTACAATTATGCCTTTATTTCCCAGGTTCCTGTCAACTAAGGCTTAATAAAAAAAAATTGAAAAAAGACTGTAAACTCAGATGCGTTGTGTGTTCGTTGACAGTGTGCACGCTGCAGGGCTCAGGTGTATAGATCCGACAACTGTCTCTGGAGGCACAGCCAAAACAGTGCGACCCCGAGCCTTTCACTGTATCAGAGTCATGTGAGGTAATGTGGTGTCTCACCTCATAATGGGCGACCCTCTGAGACTCGGAGATGAGCTGAGCGCTGCACACTTTGCAGTAGCTGTCTGTGAAAAGCCCTTGGTCCACCTCTGTTGACTTCATCTGGAGAAAGACACAAATGCAGACATTGTTAATTATGCAGGTGCATACACAATGCTGACAACTTTCCAACTCTCCTCCATTAACAAACTGCTCGAAAACACACTTTAGACATCCTAAGATGTCAAATGAAAGGCCTATGAAGTCAGGTACAATCTGTTATTTTATTTAAAGTGCAAGTCCAAACCTCAGTTGACTGAAGTGCAGAAAAAGAAAATGCCAAAAAATGACATCAACAAGATTAAGTATTTACCAAAAAAGACCATCTGATTTTTGTTGTCGCTATCATGCCGCCGTGTTTTGTCAGTCCGCAGGGAGCAGGGACAAACCAACCAAGATGTAATAGAGCAAGTAAACAATGATCTCGTTTCATACTTTCATCGCTGTTAATCAATATTTCATTACCTCAAGCATTTGAGTTAGTGACAGATGCTGAGCAGCTTTTGCAAGCAATGAGTCAGAAAAAAACATTTAGTAGCAAACATCCTACTAAAACTTCAGCCACAAACTTATGTTTCATGACGATATATATAAATAAAAACAGCAGATCATGCTGACTGAGGTTTTCCTGGAAATTCCTTAAAACCGATACAAGAACTTTGGGTTGTGTGTTGGAGAAAAAAAAAAGAGAGATTGATACAGACACGGTTGTAAAAAGCTTTTATTTCCACAGCTGAGCCACGACTGTTTTCTATTACTAATTCAGCCCGGCTTCCATTAGGGGCTCACATTTCATATTTGGAAGCAGTCAAGCTCAGCTCCTCCCCATTTACTCAGGCACATCTTCATTAGGAGCTGCAGGACAGACGAGGACTGAGCTTGTGTTTGAATAAAAGCAAAGTCTCTCCACCTAGTTGGAATACGTTTCCCAGAAACCAAACAAAGAGAAACTTTACAAGCTAAAGCTAATATTTTGCTCTTGTTTGCTCTATTTCACATTCAAATGATGGCTGTGAAAACACCAGAGCTGCCGGTAAAAGGAGGACAGATGGCAACAAGCTTTAATAAGTCTTTATAAATATCAACTGCAGGAACATCAGGGATTTCAGATGCTGGACCCCTACAGATTTAAATTCTTGAGCTCACTAGACTTCTGTCGGTGGATAAATACGAGCCTGTTTTATCATTTAATGTAGTTAAGTGTATTAAATGTTCTCAGCTGTAAGGTGTGCGGTGTATTCCCTCAATCATCTCCTGATGATCAGTTAATAAATGATGACTTCTGTGGGTTGGGGCCAGGGAGTTGTTTTTAGCCTGGAGCTACAGGTACAGTAAATAATAAATAGGAGAAGTTTGAGCAGTCTCCAAGTAAAGACGAAATGAGGGAGATGGAAGAATTTTAACCCCTCTCTGCAGCATCTGTTTTTTCCCTGATCTTACATCCTTCTATAATTATTTTATATCCACTTATTTATTTAAGCACTTCATTGGCATACATTCAGGCTGAAAGCTTTTCACACTCAGTACACTCAGGTAGAAGTAGAAGTACCACTTTTACGTATTTGTTGCTTATAAGTTGCCAGAGATTTTAAGACCCACATTTGTATGATAGAGATATTACTTGTGGTTGATAAGCAGTGAGTTTTCCATGTAAACAAATTGTAAACTCAAGTGTCCACCGACTGCAGAAAGCAGTTAAGTATTAGTGTTGTTTTGTTTGTTTGTTTTTTAAAATCTGACTGTAATTTAAACTAATATGTGGTATTTGAGGCCTTAAAAAATCTGACAACAAGCAGCCTGTACTTATTTTTTTGAAAATACATAACATGCAACATGAAGTGTTTAAAGATTTTTTAAAATCAGAAGTCTGAGTGTTTTTGACAATGTACGTACAGCTACAGTCAAAGTTTACATACACTTTGGTCAAAGTATGTTTTACCCACTCCACATATTTTCGAAGCTATGTGTGACACATGTCATTTATTCAAGAGAGATCAATTCACTTCTAGTTTCCCAGATCATTATTCCATTGAGTCAGAATTTCACATATACTAAGTTGACTTAAGTTTTAAACAGCAAGGAAAATTACAGGAAATTATGCGATGCCTTTAGAAGATTCTGACAGGCTAATTGTCGTAATTTGGCTCTATTGGTGTAACCTGTTGATATATTTAAAGACCTGCCTTTAAACTCACAGCCTCTTAGCTTCCTCAGTAAAAATAACGCTGATCTCCACAAGTCTGATTCATCTGCAGCATCCACATGCTTGAGGATACCACGTTCATTTGTACAAGCAACAGTACGCAAGTATAAACACCATAAAACCATCATACCACTCAGGAGGAGGCACGTTCTGTTTCCTAGAAATTAACATCCATTGCTGTGAAAAGCAAATAACCTTGGAAAGATGCTGAAGGAAACAGGTACAAAAGTATTTCAGTTTGAACATTTTTCTCTAAGGCAGAGGTCGGCAATCCGTGACTCCGGAGCCACATGTGGCTCTTTTATACCTCTGATGCTGCTCCTTATGGCTTTGGAAAATAAATAATGAGTATTTGAATTTAAATGTATTTTATTTTAGTTAACCATAATTAATGGTCAGTAGTCCCAGCTGCAGTCTGCAGGCCAACCACATGTCATTTTTTCTTTGCTGCAGGTGGATAATTTAAGTTTGGCTTTTTATTTCATATAAACGAGGAGGACTCAAATAGACACTGACTATTTTATTTCAAAACAACCTTCAATCCAGCGTCTTTTTTTTTTTTTGTAGTTTAAAATGTTTTTGTTGCATGCAGAAATAAAATTTGGTTTTCTCTGTAGCAGTTCATTGATTTCATAAATTCAACACACTATTTTTTTTATACATAGCATAAAAGTAAAAACCATATATACAGTGTTATCTTCGTTTTAGATGTCAAAAGGGTTTGGTGGCTGCCAGTGTTTTCTTTTCCATTGGGAAACGGGTCCAAATGGTTCTTTGAGTGTTTAAGGTTGCCGACCCCTGGTCTAAGGCGTATACAAACCTCTGACTGCAACTGCATATGAGGGTTTCAGTGCAAAAGTGGGCCAAACCACACAAAATTCAACGTAGAGTTTTATGCTTTTTGGTCAACTAGTTTGTGGCAAAGTGGTCCAACCAACAGCCCACCAGTAATGTGACAATGTCACTTTAAAGTTTGTGGTTTTGACACGAAAATTTAATGTCAAACTGGGCCAAGCCACAGGAATTGCTGACCATTATAGCGTGCATGTGATTCAAGATGGCGGACAGCGCAACCTCAAGCCCCGTGAAAACTCAACTCAAGGTACAGTAAGGTAAAATAAAAACTAAACACCACAAAGCATCTATTTCTACCCCATGGTCCTCGAAAGTATCTCTAGTTCCTTATGATGTAAACTCTTCAATGCTGTTCAGCAAGACAAACCTTGAACCAGTTATTTTTCTCAAAAAGTAGTAAATGTGGTATGACCCGCTTTAGCACTCAGCAAAAGGAAAGGCAAAATTAAATAAGTCATCACAAAGTTGCTGTTTCTGTCTCTGGACAACGTTGAAACATCTTTGGATGCATATAATGACTCCTCCAACAACCAGGATTTTTTATTTTTTTTTGGCAACACAAAATTTTGACCCCATTTTTCTGTAAAACTAGCAAATTGGCACGAACCCCCTCAAATATGAATTGGTCATTTTTAGCTAAAAAAAAATCAAACTGTTGAGTCATCCAGGTGGCCTCGTTATTAAGATGTTCACCACAAATCATAACTGCAACATATGTTTACCTGTTGTGCCTATCAGAGAAAAACACAGTTGCATCAACACAAGAATGACAGTAAATATATTCAGAATTATAACACAACTATAGAAAAAACAAAGCAGAAATTTATTTAACTCGGTTTAGAAAAATAGCTTTCAAATATAAAAAAAATGCAGCTCAAAATAGAGACACTCCACCGATTATCCACATTAGGTCTGTTTACTCTTCATGCAGAGCACCACTCAGCCTGTGTGTAATGTCCCTGATGTCATGAGGGTTATCTCAACTTGAGCTTTGAGGCTAAATTTGTGTAAACAGAGCAATAAAAAAACAAAAACTGTGTGGGCTTTGAACGACATAAATAAAGACACCGCTTTGCTTTGTTTCACTCAATACTGGCTGTTGGTTCATGAGGCTACAGCATCAGCATTCTTTGCCTTTTTCCACTGGCCATTGATTACTTACAAAACCAGACATGAAAATAATTGATACAGTCAGAGAGTGGAAATGAAAAAATGTGCCCCTTCCAGGTCAGATAGCAGCATTATGCCAGGAGGGTTGATCTAATGAAAGACGTGACTGTTACATTACTGCATGAACTGTACGATTTTTAGGGATTCAGACCTAGTAGGGATTAAAGGTCGATATATTTTAGCCTGTGTTGGAGAAGTTTAAAATCAGTACTGTGTGGCGTGGGCATGAAAACATTAAAGCTGCATTAATCGATATTTTTGTCGATTAACAATGACCCCTTCCACAGAAATTCACCAGAGATCGTATAGCTCACTTGTGAGAAGCTTTCAGCTCTGTTTCGGTTTTCAAGGGGTGCAGCTTTAAGTTTTGGGTTCACTCCTACTGTTTCCATCAGCTCCGTTTCTATCAGCAGGAAGTGTCTTTAAGGCAAAAACTGACAAACACTCTGCACGTGACCTGCCCAGAAGCAAACAGCAGTCAGAAAAAGTTAGCAGTGAGCCAGTGAACAAGGTTGGTTTCATAACTTTAAATTCCGCTTTTTTTATATCTTGAGACCAAATATGGAAGCAGAAACACTGTCACATGCTACTGGAACATCTTTGTCCAACCTGCGCTGCTCTTTCTTGTTATCCTGATTACTGACACGTCATATATGATGTGTCGTGTGATGAGATCAAATCATTCAGGCTTTACAATGAATTTAATTTTGTGCTGGTTTAGTGTGATCCACTGAGCTGGATCACTCTCCATCACAGCAGGATGACCTTCGGGTTGCAGACTTTCTTTTCATCTTTAGCATTTAGCATCACCTTTCCAGGACATGACATGGCCTTGGCAGTGACTTATAGCAGGAAGCACTGTGCCTTTGAGCCTCTGCCCTTCTGCTCTGTGGTATCCGGCAGCCCAGAGGCTACAGCCATACTCTCGGGACAAGAATAAAACATGTCATGGGCAGAGGTGTCTGCAGACAAACAGCAAGGGGAAGAAGAGAAGTATAAATAAATCAGCGACGCCACGCTCCTCTTCAGTCCTGTAATCAGGCAAGAGCAGCGTTGTTTCCTGTTCCAATTCTACGGGACAAACAACATAAATGAGCACCTCTGAGAGCTCCATCAGCCTGTGCCAGTGTTGGGCCCACTGCCTGTTTTAGCAGGGGTGCACAGATGCTGGAAATAAATGATTAATCACCCTAAATTCTGTTAAGAAGCAGAGACATCAGCAGCAGCAGCAACATCAGCAGCAGCAGCAGCAGCCTGGGACGAAAACAACTCTTATCTAAGACTTTATTTTCCCCAGCAAGAGGAACTTCTTACACCGTTTGCATTTTCATCTCAGTTTGAAAGTGAATTGTCATGACCCTGCAGTGTGGAATAAACAGATAAAGAAAAGAAATGAGCTGCTGTTTATTTTCATGATTTGTCTTCATAATGCATCATCACACTGGAGACCAGAAAGTATTTAGCTGTAGAGCCTACTTTTAGTCCGCATGTAAAGTCGATAATGATTGGAGTTTATTTTCCTGTTAGCACTAAGTCCGAAACACATAAATATTAATAAAAGGAGTACAGAAGACATTTTCTTATGAAAGAATTCCTTACATTGAAACTTATTTTCATGGTTTTGACCATCAGTTAGGTCAATTACAAACATTTAATAACACCAGAGTAAGGGCTGTAAATTTGGAAACATGTAGACGTCAGAAGGGGCAACATCCATAAGAGGTCACAGTTTAGTCTTGTAGTCGTACAAAGAACAGTGAATTAAGTGTTCCATGCTGACATTGAGACATCAAAACACACATTAGGGCTTTTTACTCCACCGGTCCTCCAGAAATAGCAAGGCTCCACACAGAGACAGAGTCCCTCAGTTTCAGATTACTGAATAATGAACTTGTACTTATGACCTCATTTAAATCAGTGCTACAAAGACAGACCAGCTTGAGTTCAAGACAATTACAGAACCAGTAGCCCACAAAGTTATGTAACTAGAATTTAGCTTGTGTGCCACATCGTTCCCACTTTAATATAAAAGAATGAACTGAAATGTGATTCATTCAGACAAACTTGACTGCAACCGGCACACTAAACTACACTGTATACTAATGTGTCCATTCACGCCAAAAACCAAGCTAATGTTACTGCGAGGCAGTTGTTGTTCACAACATCAGCAAACAGCTTCACATTTGCCCACAATTCTTTCCTTCAAAGAAGCTTCAACACTGGTTTGGCAATTCTTTTTTAAGCTCGGCTGGCTAGTTTTATCTGTTTTTGCCGTACACTGAATATGAAAGATCGATGTAATGACCATGATGTCACTCACTGGTGGACAACTGTTTGCTAGCATTTGCCCGTCATTGTGTATCCTGTGTTTTTAAAACCAGATGTAATGGGCATGAGCTGTATCAGACTGAGACTGCAACATATCAATCACAAGGTCACATTGCTCGAAAACACATCCAGGTTGTCCTCTTTCTTACTCTAAAAGGGACCATAATCTATAAAATCAACATCATGCTGCGTTGAAGGAGACTTGAAACTGATGATTCAGACCTTAAACATACTCAGAAAATGTTTCCTGAGTTAACTAATCAAGTGAGAGGTCGGGTCATTTTCTCATAGACTTCTGTACAAGCAGACTTCTTTTTGCAAACAGAGGAGTCATCCCATTCTGGCTGTTAGAAGAATGAATCTTAAAGTCATTTCTGCATTGGTTTCACTTTTTAGACTGAGAGGCTATGTCCATCTCTTATATACAGTCTATATTTTTTGCATTAGCAGAGTGAACAACAGTAGCCCGAGTTTATCGAGGGGTGCACTGTGTCAGCCGCAGTTGATCAAATGGACCATTTATTTTAGGAAGGCCACATACTGTGGCAGCTCGTTAATCGCGGGCACTGGTATATCATCCCTTTTCAATTGTCCAGTGAAGAAAAGTTACTTAAACACATCCATCCATCCATTATATATTCACCACGTAATCCTCACTAGGTTTGCGCGGGGCTGGAGTCTATCCCAGCTGACTGCAGGCGAAGGCAGGGGACACCCTGGACAGGTCACCAGTCTTTCACAGGGCTACACTTAGAGACAGACAACCAAGCACACTCACATTCACACCTACTGACAATTTACAATCACCAATTAAGCTCAACATGTTTTTTGGACTCTGGGAGGAAGCCGTAGAACCCGGACAGAACCCACGTTGCACGGGGAGAACATGCAAACTCCATGTAGAAAGCTCCCGGGCGCAATGGCAAACTACATTTGGTTCATTTCTGTGTCCATACTTCCTGTGTGAAGGACCCGGGCCAAAGATCCTAACATCCACACTCATGGACTCTGAGCTGCATTCCTGCTAAGTGCTTGAGGCCTCAGGGTTGTACGGTTGTAAGTCGACATATTTGCAGACTTTCCTGATGGACTTTCCCATAGTTCATAGTGAGAATGTATACACACTCTAATGTCACCAACAGGAAGTGACTGACTCAGCAGTTGACCAAACTGTGAATGAGACACAATTCCCAATTCCCTTTTTTTCATTCTGATGTATTGCTTCCAATCAATGTGTTCTGTCATGATAGTGTCCAATTCCTGCACCATTTCAAACATTTATGATATTCACACTCAGCAGCATAGTTGTGATATCAGTTAAGTCTGGAGGGTTACTGTTTCGGCCTCGCTCCAGTCAGCAGCTCATTAGTTCGATGGTACTACCAGAGTTTAAGGTTGGCACTGCCAAAATAAAAGAACATTCAGTTTTATCATTACAGAACCAATATTCCTGATAATACAACCAACATTCAACTGAAAATGGCTGATTGGTGGTACCTTACCACTTTGCCAGTATTCAGGTGCTAAACAGTGGCAATACGCTGCTTTAGAACACCCTGCTAGTGATATATAGTCACAGTATATCACCTGTCAAATGGCTTTTTACAATGCTGTTCAGTCAGTTCCACTGATGGTGGGATTTTCCCCAACACAGTCCACACTGAAGAAAAAATTCAGCACCAGTCATAACTGTGTATAAGGAATAATTTGTGGCACTTTTACCAATTTTGGGAAAGTTCAAGCTATGAATAAAACGTTGAAGTACTTCATTTAGATATACATACAAAACTATAAACACATCTGACAGCTCAATAGTCCAAAATGACATTTATTATTTCTTGCTTTCTCTTCCAAATAAATTTAGCCAACTAAGGCTTAAAACCCGTCGATCAGCTCTTGTGGCCTTCTGCTGTGTCAGGTTTCATGGGAGAAATGTTATTGCAGTCCCACATTTTAGCAATTAACTTTTTGAGAACAGAAATGGAGGCAAAAACCACAGAAGGCCAAAGTTGTAAAAAGAAAAAAAAAACTGAATTATCTTTGAACCCTTTGCTTGAAAGCAACACTTTTCTCTGGGTGTGTCTGTCACTCAGCAATATGAGAATGAAACCAGGAAAAGTCCTGCTGAGTGTGAAGTGCAGCTCTCCAAAGAGCAAGCACCGCTCGCTGAATTAACATGTGTCTCTCCTTGGCGATCAATTCATTTAGCTAATGGATTTTACTGTCAGACACACTGCTATAATTGCCAGAGGTTGACTCTCTTCTAAATGAGAAAAATATTAATTTTCACCCAGTGTAATTGGATAAGGGGAGGCATCGCAATCGTAAACCGACAGGGGGTTTTCTACACAATTCAATCATCAATATCTGATCAGAGCAGCTGTTGTCAGCATCATTACAGCTGGGTTCTCTCAGCGCAGCACCATGAGCTCATTACGGAAGTCATATCAGCACTTTGGTGAAGGAGAAACAAGGGACAGAGAAGTCACAGAGGTAACAATGCCGCACACCTCACACAGACAATCAAATTAGCAGGAAGCCAGCTTGTTCCTCACACCCAGTCAACACTGTTTACCGTCTGACTTTGACTATGACAAGCCCCCAGCAAATCAGCAGAGGCAAGCTGTGCAGAGCTGGAAGCCTGAGGCTGGGGGGAGGAAACAGAAAAAGCTGATGAAACAGTGGGAGGGAAGTAGTGCAGAGATGAAAGGGCGGTCACAGCAGTGAGTGCCCAGCAGATGCTGAAGCTATAAAAGGTCAGTTGTAATTCGTTAGGGAGAGTGTTAAGCTGGAGAGCTGGACGAATGCCCATGCAGACGAGCTGGACTCACACTGGTCTTTCCGGTAGGTGTCCCTTTGGCTGCGGACAGCCCAGATAATAAATTCTGATCACCAGCACTGCAGGGCACGGCTTCTGTCACAACACACAAATTCTGGCTTTGACATCGGTGCCAAGTTTAAAACAAGACATATTTTAAAATCTGTTTTCTCCTCAATGCCAATCACATCAACACATAGTGACCACAGTTTTAATAAAGTACTAATGGACATACTGACTCTCTAGTAATGACCCATGCTGCATGGTGAGCCTTTTCTCAGCATACAAAGGATGCAGGGATGTCGTGACTGTGCGTAAATAAAGGAAAGGTGGGTCAGTCATATGACACATCTTAAAGATCAAAAGCACAGTCATGGTCTGGGCCAATTGTGTATCTTTTCCAGACTGTGTGAGGATTAGCAAATGCTTCTGTGGATGATTAAGTGCCCAAAGCCCTAATAGTGGTTGTGTGAGGTTGTCCCAAGGCACAGCAGTGTTTTTAATTATGTGCTGGTGTTCACATACAAGTGAGGCCATTCTTATGCAGGTCCTTGGTTGTGCATACTTAACAAATTATTATTTTGACGATGCTGTGGATAGATGAAAGAGAAGGTAATACTCTATAGTAGTTTGTGTGTAAATGTCATGGTCAGTCCTGGTTAAAGTCCCTTGCTGGTCATTGATTTAACCCTTAAATATCCATCTCTGTGAATCAAAGTCATATATTTGGACACATTTTACAATGAAAATAATCCCTTTCAGTCGCTTAGATGTAACTCTACACTGCTGTGTAGATTTAAGTCTCTCTTTCTCCACTCTGCTCAAACGCTATAGAACATCTCTACACTACACAAGGGCAAGTTGAAATATTGGAGTGAGTCATCCATATGTGATAGAACCAGAAATGGATTTAGAAGAAGAGTAATGACACAGAGAGACCCACCTTGCAAATTGACAGAATTGGTTCCTTGTTTGTTTGTTACATCCCTGAAGTCAGAATCCTGATATCCCTCGCAATCAAAAGGTCGTCATACCACTATTTCTAGATATACAGTCAGGGAATCACCATAGTCATTACAATACATCATCTAGGAATCTAGAATATCTGCACCAAATTTTATGGCAAAATATCGATAGATGTTTAACTGGAAAAGTGTAAAAAAAAAATGGGTCTGGAAGTGTCAAAAATCCAAAAATGTAAACCTTCCTGTGGTCATTAAAAAAGTCAGTGCATCACCAAAGTCCTTGGGATTTATCTTCTGGTGACCATGAATGTCTGTAGGAAAGGTTTTCTGATTATCTATCCAATAGCTCCAGAGGTGCACCAGACTGCACTTGGCACCAATTAATGGTCATCCAAATTTGCCACAAATTTTGAGAAAAACAGTATTTAATGATTCCTTATATCAACTATTGATATGCATATAAAATGAGTCGGTTCATTTAAAGAAATAGCAATAGTTTCACCCCTAAAGTGCAAAAAATGGAAATCAATCTAATAATTCTCAAACCAAGATACATCTCTTAACATCACTGCTGCAGTTCTGCCTCCTACCACTGAACCTTATTCTGCATTGAGCTACTATCGCCTAGAGGCAATATTATTGCCACCTGTTGTGTCGTCCTTTAAGTCAGAATGCTACTGTATTAAGTAAACCTAATGTCACTATACACAAGGGGGAATTTTATTGGACACGGTTCTCCAATCCGTTGCTTTCCACCTGAACATAACAGAAACATTCTATGCTCTCTATGAGGACACATTTGACGTGAAACAAACAAAAGCATGAGAGAAACATCATGAAAAGATATTCATTTGAGGGGATCTGCACTTCCCCCATAGAACTCAAGATGCCTCCAGAGAGAAGCAGTTGATGTAGAACAGCCCCAGTCTGCTCCTTCCATCCTTAAACTGTCAGAGAGATGTAGCACGGAGCACGGTGCTTTTAAAAAGAGAGGCATCTTAAAAGCCATAATTGACACCAGCCTTGAACACTTTATCCAAATGTGCTTCCAGCTGTCCCGTTGTTGCACCGGGCGGGCAAGTCTGGCCACAGAGAGGACGGAGAGAGTGCACCAAAGATTTATACAAACAGATCTTTAAGGGTGAGTGTACATTTAATCTTCAGTTTAGTTATTTTCAATGCTTATTTTACATTAGACAAGACTTGGTTTTGGTCTTTGTAGGTTGATAGGACTTTACAAACCGACATGTTGTACATAGCACTGCGATGAAGCAAATATTTAGATTCTGCAGAGAATTGATTGGTAGACAGAGAATATTAAGCTGTGTAGGGTTTTGTGATCACTGTGTGTCTGTGATCTGTAGGATAAAATCTTAATTGGACATTTTACAGTGATTGATTTCCTACTGCCCTCAGCACATATGTGGATTATTTTTTACCTTCCACCATAATAATAAATACAATCACCTACTGATTTTCAGCAACGTCCCAGAAAGCCTTTTTGCATCAATAACATGGTCTTTTCCACATTAAAAGTGGAGGAAAAGTGAAAAACCAGTGTCTGGAAGTGTCAAAAATCCCAAAATGTAAACCTTCTGGTGGTCCTAAAAAAGGAAGTGGATCTCCAAAGTGCTTGAGATTTATCTTCTGGGGACGATGAATGTCTGTAGGAAATGTTTTCTGGCAATCTAATAGCTCTAGAGGTGCACCAGACTGCATTAGAAGAAAATGTGTAGAAGTGTAGTACGTCAAAATTGTTTGTGCTGACCTATCTGAGGGAAACCTGTTCACACCAACATGTCAGCATAGTTTGGAAACAAAATGATTGAAAGCAATAAAACCTTCAGGTAATGCAGCACTGTCAAAAGCATGCCAAATTAGCTGTTAGCGGTTCCTGTTTGTAATTTACCTGTGGATGCACTGACAGCTGTCACTGGGTTATTGTGAAGCTGAGGAAAACTTAAAAACATAAAAATTCTCAGGCAAGTTTAGAAGCATCTTTGTTTCTATGGTTCAAAGCAGATTAATGGTTGTTTATTTGCAATGAACATGTCACACTGAGTGATGTTAATTTGTTTCATGTCTGCCTGTTGTGATTTGAGGAGTATAATTTGTGGCTCAAATTCATCACATAGTATCTTTGCCCTCTTAAACTCACAACTCCTCCAGGCTTTGTCCTGCTCAGTGCCCACATCCTGTAAGTTCTCAAAGGGTAAAGATTGTGAACTAAGAATTTAATTCTGGAGGCGCATGGTGAATATATTTCATCCCCCCATCGTCCGTCCTTCCTTACACAATGTTAATTCCATCCAAAGCCAACAGCCAGATAGCGCAGCACACGTTCAAATCCAGGTAACATTTCCCTGATCTCCAGTCATCCTGAAGCACTACTACCGCCCATTTGGTCATTACTGAATTTAGAAGATAGAGGGCCTTGTATAATTCATGATAAAGAGAATTTAATTTAACCAGTATTAAGCAAGTTTATAAATTATACACGATAGTGCATTTGCTTTTGACTTGCCAGTCCTGGGAGCTGATGACTGTCCCTCGGGTATCCAAAAAAGCAATTAGGTTTACCTACTTTCAGATTCATAATAATTAATAGGAAAGCAAAAAAATAAAATGCACCAGTGGCTACATGACCGAACCTAATGGTTTGAAATTATCTTGTACACATGGCATAGAAAAAAAGACTTTATAGTACAGCACTACAGGATGCCGCTATGATGGATTGTGGAATAAGAAATTGTTTATTCCCATTTACATTTTTCACATCAGAAAGTCTTGTTAGGCGACAGGATGAATTAGTATCCACTGAGCAGGAGGCGGTTGGTGAAAGACAGGAAATCATGTATGGAGGAGAGAAGGAAGGAGAAAGAGTCTACCCTGTGGTCAATAAAATGTCAATAACAAACTTTAGATGTGTTTCCTCCAGTTGCTAAATTTAATGTCAACAAGTGCAGAAAAAACTCTGAGAGGATGCTCTGAAATTTTGAAAAACCTGTGAATGCTTAGCTGCGGTGGAAAAGTCTGCAAAAGTAGAGTGGTGACTTAGTGAATATATGATGACAGAACAAATCACAGCTGCCTCTAAACTAACGTACATGTTTTTTAATTGATATTTGACTGGCGCTCTTACAGTTGTATAATCTTGTTGCATTTTCGCCTTCTGTAGTTTAGTAAAAATGCCATCAGCTGCTTATCCTGTCACACCAATTCCTAATATAAACATAATAGTAGTGGAGGGAAACGGACATTAGTTCGCATCTTCTTTTGCAGATTTTCTCAAAATTTGTTTGAATTTTGTGCAACATTTGGATGAAAACTTAGTAGAATTGATACTTCTGTTGTTGTCATAACTTGTTCTCATCTGTTAATTTACCTCAACTAAAAATATACATCCACCTAATACATTATACCCACTCAGACGTTTCTGTTCCTAATTGGCCTTGATTTACTGTCATGTCTCCAGTAACAAAGACTGATTCTTTCTGAGCCACATCATCTTATTATTTGATCATAAGCTGCATTTCTATAAACCACATTCACACATGTCAGCGCTGACAGTCGGTGCTGATGTGAAGCATAAAGGGCCGTGTGAAAGTATGTTAACAGTAAAGTGATGTTTTTCTGCTTTAGGTGTTTGAATCTGAGATCAAGACGTGGCGGTGAGACAAACGCAGACACTGGCTGTAGCTTTTATTTCTATTTATATGCACATACATTTAGGCGTTTTATACAAAGAGCCATTTCGATAATGAGCCCACTTTCTCAGATGTAAACGTAAGGTAACAGATGAATGTCAAAAAAAACAAAGCTAATATTTGGTTTCACAACATTTGGATATAACAACAGCATCGAGTCTATGAGCCGGTGACAGAATAAACGTACAGTATGTTCTTTGCAAAACTCGTCCAGCGTTCAAAGCGGCTGCCTTCAGTTAATGTTTGGAGCTTTCTGTCTTCAATCTCTGCAACGTCGGTTGGGCTTAAATCTGCTGACTGATAGGTCAGTTTGAGACCTTCCAGTTTTACTGATAAATGCCTCGGTTGATGGGCCAGTGTGTTTGGGCTCATTGTCTTGTTGCAAGATGAAAGTACAGCCAATGAGATGGGAGGAATTGTTTTCCAGCCAGACAGAATGTGTGTGTGTACTTCTGAATTCATCCTGCTGCTGCATCATCTGTTCCATCACCGATAAAGACACGGCCATGAGCTGGGATGGTTTTGAATAATGAGCAATTCTTGTCCTTCTCCATAACGTTTGGCTTTCCATCACTTGGTAAAGGTTCATTCTGGTCTTGTCTGTTCATAAAAACTGTACTCCAGAACCTTTCTGGCTTGTCTTAACTGTCGAATTGTTGCTACTGATTAAAAGTTTGGAGATTGTTGTACGATCAAGTCTTTTACGTCTATGGGTCAATGCTTTCACACCTGTACTGTTGTAGGGGTTTTTTTCATAACGTAAATAGTTTTCCTGTGATCAGCTACTGTAGTTTTCCATGTTCAACCTGCCATGTCTTTACACTGAAGTCAGTCGGTGGTTTCTATTTCTTTAGAACCCTCCACACTACTAAAGTATTCATTTCATGTGTTTCTCAGAGACATTTTTTGTTTCCTCTTCTTACAGATGAACTGTTTTTGTCAGTTTCCTTGTCCTGTTTTGACCTCTGGTACCAGCTGCAATCTCAACAGATGAAATGAGAGACTGAAATGAAATCCAGATACTTGCTAGTCTCTGTGTGAACAATTCAGAGAGAAAGACCCAGGCAACAAGTTTCCCCTGACAGTCAGTGGCTAACTTGCTTCTGCACACCTGGAAGTGAACATGACACACTGATTCCTATCTAAGAGGAAGATGCATGTGTTTATGTAAATACAAGTCATTTTATTTCATACTTATGTTTTGAAATTGTGATCCACACACCTGAAGTTATTGGCAACTAGAAGACCACCTTGCAGTTTATATCCATGTCTGACTGGGCTCATTTAATTATACTGTATGTAGTAAAGACTCTGAGGGAATTTAATAGATGGGCATCAAAGATTAGTGTCGCCAAATCAATATCTGCCCAAATGTGAAATATGGTGACAGTCTCTGTTTCTGAGTTATGGCATTGAATGACCATTTTGGATATTAAACATTATGACTTCATTATTTTTTATCCTATTAGACATTTGTATGAGATGTTTTCACAATTAACACATAAATTCTTGAGTTACAGCCAGTAAAGTGTTTTGCTAGGTCACAGTGACCTTTGACCACAAAATTCGAATCACTTGACAATTGGCTGTATGGATGACCCCTCCAATAACTCACCAACAGATTTCCTGAACAGCAACTTTGAAGCTCATTGCGATGCCTCCAACTGTTGCCTTCTTGGCAGTGCTGACTAATCCAAGAATAACTAAAGAGATGAAATGTGAGTGGAGCTTAAATTAGCTTTAGAGACCAACATCTGTTATTTTGTACCAGGCTACAAATGTGATTATTTCTGCTGTAAAGCTGTTTATTTTAAAGTAAGGGGTCTATTATGACTGGCCTACTTTTGGAGCCAGCCTCAAGTGGCCATTTAAGGAACTGCAGGTTTGGGTAATTTTGTGCTTGATGTAATGAATTTCCCTCTCGAGTTTCTGACATATTGTGTCCACAAGAACTGGATGGCCATGGGTCACAGTGACCTTTGACCCTTGACAACCATATTCTTATTGGTTCATCTTTGAGTTCAAATAAATAATAAAATTGAAGAATTTCCCTTCAGATGTTCAAGAACTCTCATGTTCACAATAGATGGATCCATCCATCCATTATCTATTCACCAGTTAATCCTCACTAGGGTTGGGGGGGCTGGAGTCTATCCAGCTGACTTAGGGTGAAGGCAGGAGACACCCTGGACAGGTCACCAGTCTATCACAGGGCTACACTTAGAGACAGACAACCAAGCACACTCACATTCACACCTACGCATAATTTAGAATCATCAACTGACCTCAACATGTTTTTGAACTGTGGGAGGAAGCTGGAGAACCACAGAGGAGAAAATGCAAACTCCACACGGAAAGATCCCACGTGTCCTCACCGGGACGCAAACCGGCAACCTTCTTGCTGCAAGGCAACAGTGCTAACCACCGAGACACCTTGCAGCCCACAATAGATGGATGAAGAACCAAATAACATACTGTGTCCAGTCACAGCTTTGACTGACAGAGAAGCAGAAAAACATGAAATGTGACTCTCCTGTTAATTTCATTTTGACAGGCACTGTAAAATAAATGTTTGTGGATATATTTTAGACAAACACAATGCATGATGGGAAGTGTCTTAACAAGCTAACAACTTCACTTAATGAGTTCAGTTTGACATTTTGTCAACTTCTATGTAGATGATTTAAGTTAACGTGACAATAATTGCAGCCTGGTAATGATAAAAGATGAGCTGATTTTGCAGTAAGAAGAGTGAACTCCATGATTCAGAAAGTTAATTCAACAAAATATTTCCTTATTATGCAATGAACCACAAATTAAGACTGTAACTTATCAGAGTTCGCTAATAGCTTGGTTGATTGCTACAACTTTTCCTTTTTTATTTCTTTATTTTTTTAAAATGCTGATTATTTACAATGTAACCATTTGTAATCTACACGTTAACTTCATGAGGAAATTTGTATATATATTTTTTATATATAATCAAAAACGATAAGAAATTTTTTAAAAAATAACCTGTAAATGCTCCAATTTTTTTTTTTAAATTTTTTTTTCTAGCCATAAGTGTTATGAAAGTAATCTTTATCTTTTGGGATATGTTGGCACTTTCACAGTATCAATCTAGAATTTTCATGGACTGACTGTAAGCCAGCAGCAACAACTCACGCTTTCTCTCTCTGTCTCTCTCAAATACATGCATAGATCAAATGTGGAATTAAATTTAATTAATTGTTAAGTGCGCTATCAGTGACTACACAATCAAACTGCTTCATTTGGATTTCTGTAGCGAGTCCAGTGCTAATTAAAACAATTTTAAAATGCCTTTAGAGCAAAATCATAACGCAATTGAAAAAATAATGAACCAGACTCTTGCGGAAGATGTCCCCCAACTCCCAAAATAACGTAACCTTCACCAATAAAGCGCAGCCCTGTTTAATGGAGAATGATGACGACACTTAGATGACTGCAGTAACTTGTAAATTTGAAGTTGGTCTTTCATTCCATATGCAGTACCACACATAGTAAAACTGGCAATTAATCATAGCTGCTCCACACATTAAGAATATCAGCTTGAGAGAGAAGTGCTGGGAAGCCGTGGCTTTGAGCTGCTGTCACAAAGAACTGCTGAAGCGCTCGACGCAGTTAAAGTCATAATGAGGTCCTGCTAAAAAAAAAAAAAAAAGCCTCACAGTCTTCACATTTCTCACAATGTTTGAAAAGCTTTGACGGTGACAAATTCTATGAAGCATGTGCCAGTGTGAGCTACTGGTGGGAGTTGGGAGTGTACCTGACTTTAAATTCTGCACATCAAACATACAGGACTTTAAGAATCACAGACATTAAGGCCATGCCAGTACAGTGTAAATAATCTTCATAGCATGTCCATGTGGAAAAGTAAAGGGTATAGTTTACACTCATGACATGCTCCGGAAAACAGCTGGTTGTCTGCAGTTCTTCATCTCACCATCCACCCCTGGTGACTTCGGTCTTTGCTCTGCCTCTTTGCAATATTTAACACTGACTTGCTGTCCAAATAGATCTGATCTGTCCACATCCTGCTGTACATACCAGTTTCACTGAACCACAACACAAACCGCTGTCAGCAGATGCACTACCCTCCTCTTCGCTACTTCACAATAAAAGCCTAGTCATTGGGATGAACTGAAAATAAGGGCCAAGAATCTTTTGCAATACGATAGTGATTGTTGGTGTTACTAGTTGACTGAGTATCAATTCAACTCAACTCTTGATGTATTAAAAACAAAGATTCTGGCTTGAACTCCTGTGCAACGTGTGCCAAACTGTTTACTTCTGTCCTTTGCCCACTGAGCTGCAAAAGAAACATGACTGACAGTAAAACTTACTAGTTGTAATGAAGGTCATTGTGTGGCTAACTGAATACATTGCAAGAGTATGCAGTTTGTTATTTAAGTCAACTTGCAAGCATCTCACTCTTTTGTTTTGTTTTTTTTCTGGCATGAAAATGATGAGATGAAAGTGTCACTGATGAACACAGTATCAACTCACAACCTTTCTTTTTAAATCTTTATTTATGTATTTATTTATTTTTATGAAAATGACTAAAAGCTTGGAAGCAAAGCATTTTGTTTGCTCTGCTCTGTAGCATTGATATTTTAAAATCATCTGCACCTGATTGATGCCTCACAGAATGTGATAGCAAAGTTTTTACCTGGTCCATATTTAGGCTATCGACAAAATACTTCACATCCATGTTACAAAGTTAACTGGTACATTATTAAATCCAAAAATGCACCTAATTGTTACCTTTTCGTTAAGATGAACAACAAGAAGATTCTAGCATGGGAGAGGTAATGTGTAGAGGCCGGCCCACTGTATGGACTATAGTGAATGGAACAGAGTTCTCCAAGTGGTTCCTGAGTGGACTAGAAAGTAGTATAATATTAACAACTACCCGTATGTGGTGTCCAAATCATCCACTTTCATGTCCACAATGGGAGTATAATCAAGGCTGAAACAGCAACAAACGGCAATGAATGAGCCAAACTAAACTGCAAACCACAGGGATTCCAGTTGAATCTCCAACACAACCACACCCTTTGATCAGCGAAGCACAATACCTTCTTTAGCTTAATGAAGAACTTCCCAGTTTGGCCCAGTCAACCACGTTACCCACCAGAACCACAACAGTGTGGGTCACAGAGAGAAGTCATTCTACAGGGAGGCTGCAGTTGAAATGCATGTATTCATGGCTTGGCACAGCACAGTGCAATTAGAGCAGCCGATACCAGGTCTGTGCAAGGCCAGGCTGAGAGTGCTACCTGTACCTGGGCCAAACATTTAAAATCATTCCTACAACATAAGTCAGTCATTTACCAAAAATACAAGGAACAATTCTGATTTTGCAGCTTGCATTGCCTTGTCATGAACTAACCTTTTCAAATGTTGATGTTCGACATGGTGCCATAGTCCATTGTAATGTGGCCAGCAGTTGTTAGTATACAGTATCTTGCTCTGGACCAAAACTTGGTACAAATGGATGAAGCCACTGCGCAGACAGACTGACTAATAACGGACCATTAAGTTCCCAATGACATCCTCAGGACATGCCATCAGTAAAGCAAACAGCTCAGTGAGTGTTGCCTCAGAAGATGATCATATTTGTCCACATTGAAGTCACAGCCAGCACAAAGCAGCTCATCACGGGTCATCAGCTTAGCTTTAATCTGAGGACAGTTATGCAGCAAAATGGGGAAAAGAAAATCACTGGGGAACTTTCTGCTGGATGTTTTAAACCACCACATTTAAAAAGTCAGCCATGATTGTAGCTTTCGTTACATTAATGGTTTGGGTTAGATGACACACATTGTGGGAATAAAGTATTTTGACATTCTAGTCTTTTTATTAAATATCCATTGTGGTCGTCATACAGCATGTGCTTCGTAACCACAACGCCATTCAAGCAGCCTGTAAATCACCCTGAAGAGCTGCTAGCACTGTTAAAGTATTTATTCTGGATATCACTGCAGATTTCCATGATAGTCTGACTGCCGAGAAGATTTCTCAGCTTTACTAATGTTCAAAAACCTGGTGATGAAAGAAGAAATTCAATATGCTTCTAAAACCAATACATTTTAATTTAGTCAAAGCGCTGACGTGTAGCAAATTAAATCATCCAAACAAAATTCACAATATTTGCAGCTAGTCATGATTAAGTTGTCAGAGGTTATGGTCATCACAGTCCACTATTTATTCATATTGTCTTCAAGTCCTGTACAAAGCACTTCCATTTTTCCTCATTTTGCCTGACATTGCAAGCGAAACAGATAAGTTTTAAAGGTCCAGCACAGCAGAAAGAATCAATCACTGATATGGCACAATGGCCAGAATGGTGCTTTATAAATGAATGGTACTGTAGTTATCTTTGCTGACCTGTTGCTGACAGTGAATGATGATAAGAAATAAAGTGGGCTTGTCGGTCACTGATTTTTGGAGCGCCTCCAATGCAGCTCTCCAGGGTGAGACATTAGTGTAAAACCCAACGTAGGCAAGAATCTTCCAGCTTAAAGAGATGCCATCTAAAAGTCACAAAGCTGTATCGCTGAGAGATAAACACTCCTCTATGCTTAGTGGGAGCCTTTGAGAACTTCTGGACTGATGCCACAACTGGAAAAAAAGCAAAACATTAGAGATGCAAGTGGCAGTGAATCTCCTTAATTATTAATCACATCTACACTGATTTTTCATTACTCACGCAGCCAGTGGTACTCAGACATGAAGCCACAACAAATGCAATCACAGTATGACTAATGTGACTTATTGTAGCATGTGTCACTGTCACCTTTATACCTCTAAAAACACACCTTAGCAAGAACTCTTTATTCCACTAGTGTTGGGTGGGCTGCTATTGTAAGACTGATTAGGTGAATCCTTAACCACTGTCTTGATACTAAAGCAGCCAGTACAACAAACCTAATAGGGAATTCTCATTAGAGCTCCTCATCAGTGAGGACAGGTATTGGCTAAAAAAATCCGCTTATTGCAGACTTAGGAGAAATACTGAAATCAAGATTTAAACCGCCTTCTTGCAGTTCCTAAGAAATGTCTGACAAGACACTAAAACTGGAAAGGAAGTCTTTAAGTTGCACACTGTATTTTTTTTCTTCGTTGTCAATATGTAAGAAAATAAAGGACTGGGGAAAGTGATGTCTTTAAAGGGCTTGTTTTGTCTGAGCAACAGTCAAAACCTCAAAGATATTCTGTTTACTGTCATTTAAGATCAATAAAAAAAAATCATATATCCCATTTTTGAAAAATACAAATATCAAATATTTGACATTTTTACCATTACTTGAGCAATTTATTAATTATCTAACCAATTCAAAATATACTAACCATTGGGGTAGTGGACAAAAGATGCGCAAGTCAGAAAATGTTTTGTACAATAGCTGTAGTACTTGGCTGTGCCAGGAGGTGGAGCATTGTAGAGGTTTAGTCCTGGGGGGCCCGCGTGCTCAGTGTGGTGGTGTTGGAAGTGCTGCTCCCAATCCGGACTATCTGGGGTCTATCAGTCAGGAAGTCCAGGATCCAATTGCAGACGGAGGTGTTCAGGTCCAGCAGGCTCAGCTTTCTAACCAGGTGCTGGGGGGTGATTGTGTTGAACGCTGAGCTGAAGTCTATGAACAGCATTCTGACGTGGGTGTCTTTGTTGTCCAGGTGGGTGAGGGCCAGGTGGAGGGCGGTGGAGATGGCATCGTCTGTGGAGCGGTTGGGACGATATGCAAACTGCAGGGGGTCTGGTGAGGGGGGCAGCAGGGTCTTAATATGCCTCAAGACGAGCCTCTCAAAGCACTTCATTGTGATGGGTGTGAGTGCAACGGGGTGATAGTCATTGAGGCAGGACACTGACGACTTCTTTGGCACGGGGATGATGGTGGTGGCTTTGAAGCATGTTGGTACAATGGAGGTGCTTAGGGAGGTGTTGAAGATGTCTGTGAGAACATCCACCAGTGGATCTGCTCACTCCCTGAGCACTTTGCCAGGAATGTTGTCTGGTCCAGCAGCTTTCCGTGAGTTGACTCTGTGAAGCGTCCTCCTCACATCGGCCGTGGTGAGACACAGCGCCTGGTCGTCGGGGGAGGGGTGGTCTTCCTTGCCGTCTCCTCATTCTGTGCTTCAAAGCAAGCGTAGAAGTCGTAGAAGTCGTAGAAGTCGTAGAAGTCGTAGAAGTCGTAGAAGTCGTAGAAGTCGTAGAAGTCGTAGAAGCGCATCCAGCAGGGAGGTGGTGGATGTCGTCCTGTAGTTGGTGACGGGCTGAATGCTAATCCTAAACATTTGCCAGTCAGTGTGCTCTAAACAGTCTTGAAGAGCAGAGATGGCTCCTGATGGCCAGATCTTCATCTTTTTCAGAACCAGTTTGGAGTGCCTGATGATTGGCCTGTATGCTGGTGTTAACATGACAGAGATGTGGTCTGAGTACCCGAGGTGGGGGCGGGGCTCCGACTTGTATGCGCCGGGGATGCTTGTGTAAAAAAGGTCCAGCACATTCTGCCCCTGGTTGCAAAGTCCACATATTGATGGAATTTAGGGAGAACGGTTTTGAGATTTGCATGGTTGAAATGGAAACACTCCATCAGAGTGAAGGGTCTGCAGCTCACCAATTGTCTCAAACAGCTCACAGAATATCACTAAGACACTGTGGTTTAAAGGAGAAAGAAGTCATTTCAAAGATTGAACAGGTTTCAAAGAAGCCCCAAGGTATTAAGCAAAGAAAAGAAGCTGAACAGTCCATTGAGAACATCATCACAGTTTACCGACTCCTTGGTTACATTATGGCCATCTGTAATACGGACCTGTGCTTTCCTTTTGCACTGCTTTTTTCATGAAGGACGCTTTTATGAATACCGTTCAGCTACAGATTGTTGTTGGCTCACTGTCACAAAAACTCAGCCAACAGAACCACCGATGATGTGATTCCAGCTATAACTACCAACATGGGCGCATTCTCTTTAAATTTTACCTTCAACTAAAACAGGATTCAAAGAACTTGTTTGATCATCTGACCACCACTGTTTGTTGTCCATTTTCTTTTGAACCAATTTTTCAGCGAAGTCACTTAATTCTAAACATCTACTTTGTAACTGTGCATCATTTTCAGAACTTAAAGAACTGATGGCCTGAGCTACAAAAAGAAAAAGTTATTTGCCTTAAAGGAGAATTCTGCTTTATTTCAACCTGTTGTATTTCCCATTTATGTCACTTTTCTAGCTCTCTGACTCTGAAATCTTTTAATTCATTGTAGAGACTTAGGGAAATGAGGTGTTGCACAAAATAGTTTAGGAATTTAATTATTTTAAATGCAAGCAACAAGTACAAAGTTAGCACAACATCTTGGGCCACAACAGCCAGGACAAGATATATGCCACTTTGGAATATACCAGAATTCTCCCTTAAGTACACAAACATAATATTTGCGCAGAACCAAGAGAACTGCTTCTTAGTAATTCTGCACTGAATGTATTTCTAATTTAAATTTTATATATATATATAACTATCGCCATCATCGTCACTATCCTCATTATCAACACCACTGTTATTATCATGTACTCTTCCACAGCAGGGTGTCAGTGGTAATCACTGTTCCCTCCACTGTCTGCATGTTGATTACCCTGCTACTTGATTGCAACAGACCTCATTCTCAGTCTCCGTAGAGGTCCCATGTTCAGCCTAATTGAAAATCTTGTTAGCCAGTGCAGTACCAGGGTGGTCTGCTGCTTAGTGAGACATAATACAAAGACAACAGCTCCAAATCTCTGCCACAGCTAACAATGTCTGCCAAAATGACTGGTAACAGCCTGTACAATACAAGCTCTAGTCCTTAAAATGAAACGTGCTCCACACATTAGTGGCCTTGCTAGTGACCTATCTGTGTTATAAATGTGCGGCTAAAAGTTCCAGACAAAGAGACAATACTTCAGCCACTGTCCAGGAGTAAATGCCTTTGCCCTACTGGTCATAGAAGGAGCAAATTCAAATCTAGCCAACTGTAGACACAGCTTATCATAGAGGAACTTGATGTATATTTCCACCAGTACCAACAAACTGCAGTTCTTCTATTCTTGAACACAATCAGTGTGTGTTTAGGACCAATATTTACCACATTCAGAGATCGTATCTTAATCCAGCTGCCATGGTCTTAACTTTCCAAATGCTACTGGACTGAATAGATCAAAATTTGAAATAAATTCATTTCACAGGGTTTATCTCTGAGGGAAACATGTTTTTGTTTTTTGTTTTTTTCATCTGTGTGCATCAGTAATGGATGCAGAGGTTAGTGTAATGTAGTAGGTCACTGTGGCAAAAAGATCCTGAGGGCTTGGACAGCTGCATGTAAGCTCCATGTGAATGCTAGCAAAGCAGTGTGACAAGAAAAAATGTCAATATTTGTAAAGCAAATCTGAAGCAAACTTTTAGAAATGTGAATTAGACTGGTTTCCAATAACTTCTTAAATAAAGCAGGCTGGACGGTGTCATCAGAAGTTGGCAGTTCAAGCCATTTTATACGTGTTATAAACAGAGAAGAAAAAGCCAGAAAAGCAGTTGTTTGTCATCTGCTAAAAAAAAAAACTCAAAGAAGAACAAACAAACCAATTTTTGTCACTCTATGAGAGAAATTCAGGTATTGTTGTCAGTCAGGAAAGTTTTGTTACTCTTTCATGTCAGCTGGCATCAGACACGTTTTAAGCCATCTGAAGACGAAGACAATGAAAGGAAACAGCTATAAAGTGATGTGAGTTAAATATTAACTACATCAGATCTAATTCGCAAAAAAGTTGTTCCATCTCTAATTAAGTGCAATTATCACTTTCTTTAAAACAAAACAAACAAAAAAAAAAGTTAAAATAAGCATCGTTTTGCAAAATTGGGAGTGTTTTTTGGAATTTGCATCACATTTTTCTAATGTGATGCTTCAAAATGTGCATCAAAAAAGATGTGCAGTAACACGTCTGCATACAGTGACGACCACAGCTGAGGCTGATGGTAACAACTCTGAAGGGATTTGATCTTAAACAGTACTGGATGAACCGGACCTTTATTGATGATGCTTGATAGAAAGTCAGGGAACAACCAGAGTTGCTACACTTTCATCACAGACATGGCTGTTTTACATCCAAGTGCAGTCCGTCCAGTGGTTGATGAATACTTCAGTTAAAATTACTAAGTCGAACCTCGTGGTTTTGCTGAAGGATGTGTCAAGAAGGAATCCAAACTGCAACCGTTTAGACACATTGTGTGACCTTTTTGCAAACATGGAAGCAGTGCTATTAAATATTATAACTAGGAGCAGTAGTTGGATTTGCAAATATGTCCCCTGGTTTTTTTTTTGGTTTTTTTTTTCCCTGTCGTCGCATATTACATGAAGCACTGCAAAGAAGCATGAATCAAGGTCAGTGTGTGTGTGTGTGACAGATAGAGAGCGATCAGAGTGGAGGATAACGTGAGGCTTTCCTCATCATAGCAACACAGCATGGGGACCATTCTGTGCCGGATGTCTTCTGCTTGTGTCTGGTCTGTAAGTGAGTTATTCTCGTTCTTCCTTGGCCCTTTTGTGAAAATGAAACACAGTAGCGCTTCATTTTTCAAAAGACAAGATCACTCAGACGCTCCTCTACCACCACAGTCCCACATTCCTGATGAGGACTCAGCAGGCAATCTCTCGCTGAAACAGGCAGACCTATTCTTTCTGACAGAAATGGCTCGCATAGTTTACTACGCCAAAATACTGCAAGGAAGGACCACCGTGTATTGTAACGGCGTTTCAACATTTGCAAGAAAAACTGATATTCCGACTTGACGGCAAGCTTGAAACATGAAAAATTGAGCATAAACTATTCAGGGATGGATGTCTCTAACTTTTGGATTTTTTTCTCTTAAAGAATTATTTTACCTTGAGACTTTTATAAAACACCACATTATAATTTTGGCAGGTTTTTTTTTTGTTGCTGTTGTTGTTGTAAATTACCAAAGCATTTATCAGTAAGATAAAATAAAGACAGAAAAATTTGAAAGTGTTGTGCTGCATGTTGATTTAAGCAGATCTCCTGTGTAAATCGTGGACTGATGCTCCACAAATTTTGAGAAGGAAGCAGTGTGAAAGAAGGAGCCCTGTTATAACAGGAGAAGAAAATAGAAGTCTAAATGATGCGTCATTGAAGAACTATGACTATTTGTACAAAATTTCATTGCAACCCATTGAATAGTTGTGATATTTCAATCTGAACCAGAGTGGTGACCAACCAACTGCCAGACCAGTGTTACTTTCCCTAGAGAATGTCCACTAGCATGGCTAGCAATTTAGAGATATACATAACAATGACTTTTGGTTATATAAATAAGCTTATTTGTGGTCAGATAAACCAATTATCTGATTTGACATTCAGCATTTTTCTGGTTATTGGTATTGGCATTCTATTTTTTCATGACTTCCTAGTAAAACAAAATGCTACGATGGCTCATGCCAGCAGTTTTAAATATTGGCTTTCAATCTCAGATTGCTAACAAAGCATCAGTCTATTTAAAAAAAAAAAAAAACAATATTAGTCAATCCCTACTGTCAAAAAAAGCACATGACTAACACAAGGGAAGCCACAATTTGCTGCTGTTAGTCCTTGTTTATCCATCCACCATTATCAACGTAGAGTTTATCCTGGACATGTCGCCAGCCTATAACAGAGCAGTCTTTGTTGATGTAACTATTTAAACCATTACCATGACCCTTCCCTAACTTTAACCAAACCGTTTTTGTAGCTTAAACTTTGCAAAACTCTAAATGTAAAGGCAAGAGATTAGAAAAAAGACTAAATTGTTTTGGTTTTGGACAGCAATGAAAAAAAAAAAAAAGTCACCTTGAGGAGCATCCATGTGCCATTTATGAAGACAACTGATGTTCAGATAACTTGTTCTCTAATTTAGTTACACTATGACTGCAAATAATCATACGTCTGCATCTCCAGCAGGACAAAAACAAATGGCCAAACTGTTATTAGTAGCTTCCATATGTCACATGTTCTTGTTTCCTTCATGTTTCATCGTGAACATGTGACTGAACTGTTTGGGTCAGTTACAGTCATCACTGCCTGGAGGAACTGAAGGGACGGTCGGCTTTTAGTTCCAGCTGACTTTTAGTTTGCTAAATGTCACATAATGTCACTATAGATCTTGATATTAGCATGTCTTTGAGTTAATCCAGCTAAGAATAAAGCTAAAACTGTTCCGCACTGAAGATGAACCTGCTGGTTGGTGATTTAGGAAGGAAGGAAGGAAGGAAGGAAGGAAGGAAGGAAGGAAGGAAGGAAGGAAAAGCAGCACATGTAAAGATGAGAGCATCTGTCTCTCCCTGTGCTCACTGTGACCTGTAAAGGTGCATTGAAACCGCTACCTCGATGATCAGCAGCATTTTGTCCAGCTGGTGCTGCGGGGCCAGTCAGAGACTCCAACATTGCTCCCAGGGGGGCAAATTAGCCAGACTGGATGAGTGAGGCTGCACGCTCACACAGCACAGAGACTGTACTTCCTATCCCAGAGCGCTGTGCACTGATCTGCCTCCCATTCTGTCTCTATCATTCTGCCGCTTTGGCTTTGGGGAGGCACAGGCAAGCCAAATTGTAATGCCATGCCTCGAGGTCAAAACAATGAGCAGTTACTTTGTGTTTGCTGCTAAGTGGCCTATTCCCATGCAGTGTGACCTAAGCGGCGTCCACAGATCTGCTGAGTGAAAACATTAGCACGCACACTGGGCAGACTGCCTGCACTCCAGTAATATAATCAGCTTGGTGTTCAGCCAGAGCAGACATTTAGGGCAAACGTTGAGTCTGCACGACAATAAAATTGTGACACTGGCCGGCCTAATGAGATTAATTCTTTCCAGTGCAGGCACAACATCAAACTCAAATAATCTGCTGTCAAAGAAACCACACAGCCCAGAATAGTAGACCTGTTGCAGGACACTGTAGATTCAGCAGCTGGGACATTTACAACCACTACAGCGTACTCACAAAGCACTTAACTGTAAGGTGAAGTGTGCAGATCCAGGTATTGATCGAAGATTTAAAAGACTCTCTCGGTGCAATTTCAGCCAATCAGGGAACACAATGTCACGGATTCATCCAGAGTTATATTAACTTTCTCATTACTCAGTGACAAACGTACCTTTTTCAGACGCCACCAGGGGAGAACACTACAAATGACCCAGCAGAAGTCAAGATAATTCAGTTGGTGTAAGTGTAATTATCTTGCAAACATTTGGCTGCACTTCCCTACAGTCCTTGAAAAAGTGCCATGATTTGTTTCGTATCTGTCACTTTGTAAGAGTAGGACGCACTTTTTGGACGCTTTGTTCACAGTAAAAGCACTTTTTTAAAAATTGCGCAGATCCGAGGCCAGCGTGGAACCTTTTAAGTTTATTTGCCAAACTGCTGCTCTAAAAAACAAGAAGACAAATTCAGCCCCTTTGATAAAGCATACATTTTCCTCTGCAATGAGCCTGACTTTGCTGAGTTGTTTACTTCAAAACAACGTCTGCACTCCGTGAAAATAAATGTGCTCAGCTTAGATTATTGGAACACTTTGTTACTTTGCGTGCTATTTTTAAAAATCCATCGCAGCTGACCCTCTGTGAAAGAAATAACAGAGACAGAACTGGAAACGACGGCAGTAAAAAGGCAATGGAAAGCAACGCAGAAGTAAGGCAATTTGAACTTTACAAAAGCAAACAATTATTGATGACACGGTGGCACGGAGCTTCAAAGTCTCCTATTTATAGGCATCGCAGATAGAGACGGGGAAGTGGAAGTGTTTTTCCCTAATTGAAGATTTTCAGAAATAGAAAGGATGACTCGAGGGCTTTGGAAAATCAGCAGAATATTTTTTTTTTTATCAAAAAGGGTTGATGAAGGAGCTTTATTATCAGAGGTTGTTTATAATGTGTTGTTGTTTAGTGCACAAGTTTTTTGCAGAGTCTTAAAAATCAGCAGAAATAATAGAGACAACTTTGTGTCACAGGAGTCAATGGTGGAAGAAGTACTGTAACACTGGACTAAAAGTACCAATGCAGAAAAGTAAAAACACAAAGGAGCAAAAAAATATTCTAGTAAAAGTCCTGCTTTGTTCCTCTGATGAATATATTATTATATATGACATCATTAGACTAGACCTGTCCAGGGTGTCCCCTGCCTTCGCCCTAAATCAGCTGGGATAGACTTCAGCCCACCCACAACCCTAGTGAGGATTAAGCGGTGTATAGATAATGGATGGACGGATCATTAGACTATTAATAGTGAAGCATGAGTGTGTGAGCAGCTTGATGCTGTTGGAGCTGCTGCAAGTCTGAATTAAACAGTTTTATTTACTGAGATAAAAGATAAATCTGAGAGCTCATAACATGAGTAATGGGAGACAAAAGACAAAAATAAAGTTCTGATTCATCTGTGTTCACTTTTTGAACTTTTCCTCTAAATATTAAATTTTTGCTGAGATACAGTTGTCCTCAAATGTATTCATACCCTTCCATTAAAGAAAAGTCAAATTCAAAATAGTCACTCAAATAACTAGAAACTAAAAAAAGTAATAATAAATAAAAATCTGCTAAATTATAATTTTGTGAAATAAGACATTGCTTTTAAATTGGTGTTCAAAATAATAATTTTAAAAAACACAAATTAGCATTTTGCTGATGAGCAGTGGGCAAAAATCACAATACCTGCCAACAGGTGCAGAAGTCTGATTGAGAGTTACAGAAAACACTTGATTGCAGTGATTGGCTCAAAGGGTTGTTTAACAAAATATTAGTTTACGGGTCCCATCAGGCTTGTTTGCTTGTTTTGTTGTTGTTGTTGTTGTTGTTGTTGTTGTTTTAACATTTCTGTTGAACCACAATTCAAAAACAATGTCATGATTTTCATTAAATTTTTATTTATTATTACTTTTGTCAATTTCAACTTATTTCAGTGACAGCTGTTTTTTTTCCTTCTTTAATGGGAGGGTATGAATACATTTGAGGACCACTGTATTCCATCATTTGAACATTTATTGAAATTAACGTGAGAAGTTTCGAGGAAAAAGATCACTACTTGTTGAAGCTGTGAGCAACTCATAGAGATCTGATGTGACCCCAACTACATGCTGCTTTTGGGAAGAAGGGTTGGTTTAATCTTTAACAATATGTTTTAATTTTTTAAGTGTTGTAATCAGCTTTTAAGCAGCCAAAGCTGTCAGATAAATGCAGCTGAGAACGTACAATAATGAAAGAATAAAGTGGAATAAAAAGGCAGCAGTGTAATAACGTTCAAGTAGCTCCCAGTCGAGCACCACCACTGACGGTAATGTTTCTCGAAAAGCTTCAATTTTGTGAAGATGCCGTCTTTCAGCGTACATGAGGAGAAAGCGATGATATCATGCAAGTTTCACTGAGGCAGATGGAGCTTGGAGCGCCTGCTTGGTAAAACGTTGCATTATTCTTTTTCTCATCATGCTGGAGGCTGCAGAATAAAACACATCATCCATGTCTGGCATCTTAAGTACGCGTTGAAGTGGTGCTGCAGGAGAAAGAAGAAGGCTTCAGACACGAAGCGCTCTCACAAAACAAACTGTCGACTGGAAACAAGCAGGCTTTAAAGAGGTTTCTTTTTTATGAATCTGCTTACATTTCATCATATTTTGGACTTTGTTTCACGTCGGGATGCATGATAACGCATGTCACTATATGAGTTCATATAAATATTGTTGTTTTTTGTTTAGGGAATTTCAGCTGATAATGCAGAGAATGATGTCACAGATACATACTTGTATCTTTTCTAAACTGTGGAGCTCAACAGGTTTTGTTAACTGGAGTACCTAATGTCTGGGTTTCAGTCTATAGTAAATACATGCCAAACCAGAGAGATGAAGTCTGATACAGATCAGTCCACATGCCAAAAATTTAAATAAACTAATGTTATTGCAAACAACTTAGTCAGCTGATGCAAAACTTAACACAAAATTAATCAGCAGCAACTACAAAAAGGTAACATTTCAGTTTAAAGACATTTTAAAAAGCAGAACTAGAAAACAATGTCAAATTCTACCTTCTCAAATGAGAACTTTTCTTCCATGTTTTTTTAAAGACATTTATCACTGTAAAATAAACATTTGGGGGTTTGGACCAAACAAGACATTGTAAGAGGTGATGCTTGTGATGATTTTTTTGGGACATTTTACAGACAATCGACAAATTTAGAAAATAATCGGCAGAATAATTACTTATGAAAATGACTGTTAGTTGCATCGCTAAATAAAAACATAGTTTATCGTACTGTTATCAGCCACAACAGACAGAACTATCAGTTATCATATCGGCAATAACAAACACATCCATCCATCCATTATCTATACACCGCTTAATCCTCATTAGGGTCGCAGAGGGGCTGGAGTTTATCCCAGCTGACTCAGGGTGAAGGCAGGGGACACCCTGGACAGGTCACCAGTCTGTCACAGGGCTACACAGACAACCAAGGACACTCATATTCACACCTACAGACAATTTAGAATCACCAATTAACCTCAACATGTTTTTGAATTGTGTGGGAGGAAGCCGGAGAACACGGAGAGAACCCACGCTGCACGGGGAGAACATGCAAACTCCACGCAGAAAGATTCCAGGCCAGAATATGATCCCAGAAAACTCATGCTGTGAGGTGACATTGACTATCTCTTTACTGTGCAGTCCCAACAATCAGATCTTTGATAATAACTGTATCGGCCACAATGAACAAACGATTATAAGAAATTTGTAGTTATCAGTTCAACTCATACTGACAAAGACAAACAGATACTTATTTTTTAATCAATCTGCCATAGATAATTATCAGTCATCATGTCAGCCACAACAAACAAGCATCAGTTCTTGTATCTACCACAAGAGAAATTTAACAAATATCGTATCAGCCACAACAAATACAATAATATAACTCCTCAGGTATCCTCTGAAAACAATATTGCAAAAGATTTTGAGGCTCATTTAATTGTAAAAAGTTACAAAAATACACCTGCTACAGATCCTCAAATATGAGTATTTTAAAGGGTTTTTTTGTTTTTCATTAAGGTGAACTGATTAACTTTGGATTGTAGATTGTTGATGAGACAAAAACAGGCATTATAGTGTTCTTTTACAATTATGGACCAAATAATTAAATTGTTAATAAAAAAAAACAACAACAAAAAACAATCAGCAGATGAATCAAGAGTGAAAACAATCACTCCTTCTACCCTCTTACAGGGTGCAGAAACTCAAACGTATTTGAGTTGTGCGTGAACAACACAGAACAAAGCAACACGAATTTTAACACTGCATCTCGTAGAAAAGCCACCCGAGAGACATCAAAGCAAAGACTGGAACAACAACGTTCCATATTTTCTATTTTGTTTGCTTTTCTATGCGGGAGGGAAATGATCACTGAAGTCCCAAGTGGAAAATATCACCAGAAAGAAATCTGAAATAAATAATGTAAGGAAAAAAGACTTGTTAGGCTGATTTTTTTTTCTCTTTTAACTACTAATGTGTTGGCTCAATCAACTGATTAGTTAATTAGATGATCTATTTGACATTATTTCACCATTTCATTTTAAGTACCATCAATATGGTGGTGTCACTGCCTTGCATTAAAGCGAATGAATGGTACTTTACTGTCTCAATCATAAAAGTGTCAGCTTGGCGCTTGACAGAAAAGGCTATTTTCTTTATTTCCCAACATTTTTATAGGAAATTCAATAATACCTACTCTATTTGCAGCCCTTATAGCGTAATAACTTCACTGTCAGGAGTCTCTTTTCTCCTCTAATGTGTTAAAGCATAAATTCCACACATGCACTGGTCGAGAAAATCATCAACTGCATTTTTTTAGTAAAAGTTGTCAGACTTCAGGACCTTGTGCCCTGCTCGGCGTGACACTGTGACCCATTTAAGTCAGTTGATCTGATGAGAATTCAGCCCGTAAACTGTCCCCCGGAGAGCTCAGAGGTGTGTTCATCTGCCTCCGCTACACTTCTGCCTTCTAATCCACCTTAAATGTCACCTTGAGGGGAATCGACAAGCCTTCCTCTTGCATGCAGAGCAACCTGGAAGTGTGTGTGTGTGTGTGTGTGTGTGTGTGTGTGTGTATGTGTTACTTTCCTTAATATTCATCACTGCTCTTCCTCAGGCTGCACTATTATCCTTACTTTAAAAGTGTGAGACAGACTGTGGATGCTGGCTGAGGTGTCTCTGGGGTGCAGCAGGAGTTTGAACAGATCTGTGTGAACACTGAAGGACTGTGTGCTGGATTATTTAAAGTTAAACCTCTGATTGCAACAGTCACACTAATTCGCCTCAGACACTTGTGGTTGGCAGCTTATGTCTTATTTATAGTGGAGGGGACTCCCTGAAGGATCCCCCGGGGGTGTCCCCATACCTCTCCTGCATGCAGGACCTGTACACCAGACGTGAGGTCAACCGTCACCAACCAGGCTCACTTTTGAAGCCCCATCGTGGTTTCAGCGCTCAGCAGCCTCCGCCGCTCCGCTCCGTCCCCCGGAGGAGGCATGCAACAAGAATCTCGGTGAGGACAGAAATCAGCATGCAACACGACGACCATGCCTTCCCCCCCTGCAGTAAAGCATCTACATAAAGTCACACTCACTCATTCCTCTGCACGCATGCACGTCTCTTCTCACGGAGAGTACAGAAGAAACAGAAGAGACAGAGAGAAAAAGAAAGAAAACGCGGACTGTCAAGTGTGATGGAGGATGAATGTACCTGTAACTCCACACTGTAGCCCTGATAGAAGTGTGTCGGGAACACCGCCAGCTGATGTTGCACTTGGAGGGAAACTGTATAATCCATTAACCAGAAGATGCTGAGGAGCGACAGACTGAGCGGAGACGCGTCTGCTGCTGGCAGCGCTACTCCGCTGTAGTACAATCTGCCGCTGCTCTCCGCCCCGCTGCGCTCCCATTGGCCGCGCGGCGTGCATCAGCCGCGTCAGTGGACCTGGAGCAGCGAGGAGGAAGTGGCAGCTCCCATAAGCAAACAGCATCTGATCACACCAGGCAAACGGTGCAGGAGCCCGCATATGACAGCAGCCAGGGCAAAAGAATCAAATTATTATCAGGGATGATGATTGTGTGGTTTATTATCAGTGGCAGCATCAGTAGACTGATTGAAGGCAGGAGACTTCTTTTACTCCATCAGAACATTCTGGCAGAATACTAAAGGGGTACATTTTTCTCTCATATTCAGCGCTTAACAAATTTCTTAGACCACCTGTCTAATAAATAACTATATACACTGTTGTCCATAAAGTTGGAATAAAATATATATTTTTTTACCTCTTCCCATGGGATGATTGTGACAATGGCATTTATTCTTGATAGATACAGTGTACATTTTGTGTATTTATTGATATCACAATATACATACACAGTAAAAAAAAAAAAAAAAGCCACACTTAACTTTTGCAAACTGTGTATTCAGGCTTAAACTAAATTGGAGATACTGAGCAACAGGATTAAGGGTTTTGTTTCAGTTTTTCAACCTTGGTCATATAACAAGAAACACATATTCAAGGGGATTTCATGCATTTAAATGTCCAATATTACTCTTTCAAATGTCTCTCAGTCACTTAGGCTATATTGAGTATGACCACCCCTGACACGGATCAATGGGTTAAGACATCGTGGCATACTGTCCACCAGCTTGTTGATGGTGTCAATGGGCAGGACGTCCCACTCTTCAGTCAGATCCCAAAGTCAGAATCTGTTTCACCTGGTAACTGGGACTCAGTGTGTAATCACTGAACCTGGTCAGAAGTGATTACTGATGTGTAGAAATAAAAAGAGGAATGTGTCTGAAAACAAAAATTATTCCAACTTTATTGGCAACG
This sequence comes from Stegastes partitus, assembly GCF_000690725.1. Lineage (NCBI taxonomy): Eukaryota > Metazoa > Chordata > Actinopteri > Pomacentridae > Stegastes > Stegastes partitus. The sequence continues at coordinate 338,369 of NW_007577815.1, forward strand.
GTGTAGATACCATCCAGCATCATGTAGTGCTTTAAGCATTTTTGCTTTAGCATTTTGAACAGGAATGAGGAATTTCAAACTGAATTCACCTTTTCATACCCACATGTGAGCTCACTGGGCTTCTCTGAGAAGTCATAAATGAATCCAGCATGACATTCAATCACTAAAATGAATGCTTCTGTTCAGGAGTGCAAGTGGCTATAATTTGACATCTTAATTGAGAAATAATAATGTGCTTTACTGTTTTTTCTTTCTGTTTTTTTTTTTTTTTGTTGTTGTTGTCTTTGTTTTTCTTTTTACAAAACACTAAATTTGAAAATTCATTGATAATAATAATTATAGAATTAAAAATATCATTTTGGTTACAGAACTTCTACATACTGGTGTATTAACCATTACAGAATCATAAAAAATTATTTTGGTAATTATCATTTCTGTTAATTTAGGGCAGCTGTGGCATAAACCTTACATTGGGTGGTGGTCTGATAAATTTGTTAATCACTGTATGTTATTTTTTCAGTATTAATTTTTGTACATTTTACAAAAGCCCAGTGTCGGCCAACGAATCACTGAATCCAAGACAGTAAGCAAAAAGAAACACATGAGAAAAATGAACACTCAAACAGACAAAGAGCTTCTCAATATGACAGAAGCCATATTTAAGTATACTTTATTTTATTTGTATTATTTTTTGTATAAACTAAAGATTGACGTAGTGATGTTACTGATTGGTTCATGAACTGCTCTTTTGAAGCTTTGACATTTGGCCTTCACCATCTTGCTTTTTTAAAACTAGACCTCATAAGCAAGTGTTTGATCAGACTGAGAAGGAATATGTACGCCATATGGTAACAACCTGTCAATCACAAGGACGAATGAATGTGAAACGTGCTCTGTTTTATTGTCTGTTTTACTCTGAAAGGGGCCATAATTTACTAAATAGATACCATACTGTTTTCAAAAAGTCTTGAAACTAAACATTAAGTCCATGAAGGCATTAGGAAAATGTTTACTAAGGTGACAAATAGGCGAGAAGTAGAATCATTTTCTGATAAATTTCTGTATAATCAGACTTCTTTGTGTACCCAGAGGAGTCGCCCCCTACTGGGTGCTGATAGAATGCAGGTTTAAGGTGCTTCCTTTATTTTTCAAACCAAGTGGCTATGTCCATCTTTTATGTACAGTCTGTGGGAGAAAACGTGGTTTAGGACCTATACTGCATCAACCAGCCACTACATGTCAATCAAGACATTTTAGTGTCACCTCTGGAGAGTTGTCATCCATCTTTATATACAGTGTATCAATGCTTTTCACTAACCATACTGTATACTTCATTGTATGCCAGAAAAAAACATTTTGTAAGACCCAATACATAGTTGGCTAAAAACACCAGGATGTCCTATTAGATCCAGTTGTATTTTCCCGTATGCTCGCCAGCATGCTGTTCTGGCCATTCTGACCCACAATCCTCCTCCCTGTGGAAGATACATCACAATGTCTTATGTGAGGACAAAAAAGCTTGAGCTGCAAAGAATGCGTAGAAAGATGACATCTCATTTTGCACTAAGGGAAGCTGTAGTACATTCTGAAAAGAAATGAATGAAATTTAGAATGGAGCCGGTGTCTATTAATGCATTCCAATACCCATACGACCGTACGTTATAGGATGCTAGGAAAAAAAGACGTGTATTTCAAAATGCATAGAATGTCACATGCAATGTGCCAAAAACACCAGTTGTCTGACTACATCCGCTTACATTTTACACAATAACAGCCAGCATGCTTTTTTGGCCATCCAGACCCAAAATCCTCTGTGCTGCAGAAGATATGTCACCATGTCTAATGCAAATATAGAGCTTGAGCAGCTGAGAGCGCACAAACAGTTGACCCCTGATCTCCACATTGTAGAAGTATGAGCAAGACGGTCAAAGTTCCTGGCATAAAATTATGATAAAGTCGTAGCTATGTCCCAGTTGTGTGCATGCTGCATGCAATAGTACTTTGTACTTTGTGAGGGCAGCTACAAAACATACTGAGAACAAAAAGACAAACTTGTATTTTGGGGATACAGTGCAACATTTGCTACTTTGGAATTCCAGTGTCATGTCAATTACAATGCCAATCTAATGTGCAAGTGATGACAACTGCTAAAAATACAATGAATTAAGAACATCAGTACTGCAGGAACACAAGACTGGATTTCATCCTAAAACGTGCTAAGATCTAAAATACTATTACATATTTTTTTGTTTCTTAAAGCTCCATCAATATGACAGTTGTTATGAAGTCATACATAAATAAATAGAGAGTTTAGTCTTTAGAGATTAGATCAAGCCTTCTTAATTCTAAAGAACATTCTTTTGCCAGATATTGCTATGAAAATTAAATTGTGTAACATAAGAAATGCAGGCAGCACAGTGGTGAGTCTCACAGCTAGAAGGTCCTGGTTCATGTCCCGGCCTGGGGTCCGGAATGTTCTCCCTGCATGGGTTCTCTCCAGATTCTCCAGCTTCCTCCCACACAGTCCAAAGACATGCTGAGGTTAATTGGTGATTCTAAATTATCCATAGGTGTGAATGTGAGTGTGCTTGGTTGTCTGTCTCTAAGTGTAGCCCTGTGATAGACTGGTGACCTGTCCACGGTGTCCCCTGTCTTCACCCTGAGTCAGCTGGGATAGGCTCCAGCCCCCCCGCGACCCTACAGAGGATGAAGCGGTGTATAGATAATGGATGGATAGACAAAGAAATGCAGTGCCTACTACAAAAGTACTAAAATGTAAATACAATACATTACTAAAAAAGTTACGAAGCTACACTGGCAATGATATGGAGGTTGTAAGGTCATATCACACATGAGAATGAAATACTGCACATACTTCAAAAGGTTAAATATTTTAACAAAGCAAATCTCATTGCAAGGTTCTCTACTGGCTTTTTCAGAAGCTTTTTAAATGTGTAACTCACAGTCAGTGACTCAGTCAGTGGACAGATGTCAAGTAGGTGTCAAGTACTTTTCAGCAAGAAATGATGAACCGCATATTCTATTCCTATGGTGCGAATATTTCACAAATTATTCCTAGGTTCCTAGGTAAGTTTAACATTCTGTGTCCATTTGTATATCTTTTCAAAAACCAATATTTGACATTCACACCCTCCTCACACCTGGATTGGCCAGTTGTTCTTTCTCTACTTTTCTCCCTTTGCTTCACAGTCCAATGCAACACTATGAATGCCAAGGGGGTGAGACTGTCTGAAAATATGCCTTTGCCCTCCCAACCCCATAGGTGTGTTTCCATCCACCTGCTTCTGTGTGCATTTTCAATTTACAGATTAAAAAGTGTCAGCAACAACACATAAAGTTGTTGTTTTGTAAACTCAAAATCCTGCAAAAAAAAAAACCTTGTGCTTGGCTCATCAGTCAAAACCAAATGTGGCAGTGGAAAAGACTGAACAAATAAATGATGACAACTTAGAAGTAAATGAACTCAAAGTTCACTCAAGATCCGTGTGGAGAAATAACTAACTGTCACCTTTATCAATGTAACATAAAAACCCACATAAACGTGACATTGGACCCTGACATTACCACACCAGTGCACATCTGAGCCACACTGAGTCAGTGGATTCTGCTCACCCTTTTAAACGGCACCTCAAGCCGCTACATATGCCGGATGTCTTGCTTGGTCTAATCAGAGAGATTCCAGATATCTCATCCACATGGTATACACAAACACAACAGGACTGACTATGATGCAGTGATAAACTAAGACTAGGTTAGACAAAACCATCAATATACTTAACATGCAGCACAGTAGTCAGTAGGTATCATTTGCTGGTATAATTTTTGGGTCTGCGGCATCATTCTCATTAATGATTTGTAACACAACAACGCTTAATTGTTCTGACAAATGTTTTGTTTAGGGTGACTCTTTCTTGGTATGTCCTTTTATTGCCCCCTCTTCTTCTGCAGTGGTTTACCTGTAGTGAATGCCAATCGACATTCTTTAGCTGATATTATTGAAATTGGGTAACATTTGTGTTACATTTGGACTGTGAACACTTTCCCAAATGGTTGGACAGCCTGTCATATTAGCTAGTTTTCAGAAACCATGAAGCAGCGCTTGGCCCTTATAGAACTGCATCAAACTGCTTTTGTTTGTGGTGTGCAGGTAGGGCAGCAGCTGCCAGGCTGTATAAACAGTGTGAGTCAAAAGAGTATGAAATAGATACTGATAAGATAAGCTATAAGAAATGGCCCCAGAACCCCTTTCTTTGAGGTCTGCCTCAGAATGTGGGTTGAGGTTTAAAGGCGGTGTATAGCTCTAGGGCAACATTTATGTGCAAATAGGGTCGGCAATGCAATTTGCAAAATATCTCCGCTGGTGATTATTCCAACTAGGTCAGAATACCAGGTCAGACCGGAATTACATTTGGTGGAGAGAAGAAAGAAAAAAAAGCTAGAGCAGGCAAAAGTCTTTCATCCGCCCTTGAGCGCAGTGCCCATGGTCCAGATGGTTGGACTGTCATGACAAGTTATGTTTGCAACAGGAAACATGTCACATCCCCGGGGGCCTCGTTGCGCCACATTTCCATTTTCGGCGTTTATCCAGAGCTTCTTGCAGTTAGCGATCAGGTAGGTGTGAGGTAGCAGGATGCTGCGCCGATAACTGATGCGGCAGCTGCTGTGGAAATCAAACCTGTGACCTTCCAGTTAGGTGCAGAACCGGCCTCTCCGCCAGGACACCCAGCTCCCTCTGGAGAAGTGCTCTTTGATCACAGCTGCATGTTGGCCACCAAACAGAGCCGTGAGAAAAGAAAAATGTGTCAGGGCCAGATGATCTATTTTTGTACATTTGTGGATTCCTTTGCATCTCATTACTGCGTACTCAGTGGTGAATGTATTCATGATATGTATTATGGAGGAGTGGTTGTAGCTGAGCACTGAATATTAATTCTTCCCTCTTTTACATCGTTTCCAAAACCGGATTCCCGCCTCCTTTATCGGCTTAGCTGCACATTTGCATCAATGTATTTACGGTGCACTTTTAATGCTGTTTGTCATAAATTGCTGCACTAAAGACTCCCACTGAAATAAGAGCGTAAAAAGCACTAACTCTCAGATGTCTTATGAGGCATGAGCAGCAAAATATAGGCCATTCCTAAAGGTTGTGGATTTATGGGTGAAAACCCTGCCTCTGGTAGTAGCATACCATCTTGCTGTTCTTCCCGAGGACATGAGCAGGGATCTTTTCACCACAGACTGTGGATTCTCACCAAAAGTTCAAACAAGTGTACCTGAATGAGGTTACAGTATCTTGAACACAGCAGGCGGCTGCAATTAAGCTTTTTCAAACCTGGCCCAGTTTGTAGTGGAGAGCCCTGCTGTAAGCCTGCAGCACACATGCCTGCCTATGGCTGGCTTTTTATTTATTCGTTACAGTTTGAGATGCCACACAAAGACAGAGAATGCCACCATCAGTCAGTCTCATCCTGGTGGCCCATAGCAACCAACCAACAACACAGGCACCAGGCAGGGATTGGCCTTGAATACAAGAACGAAAGCCAACTGGTCCTTATCATTACATTGTGTTTTGATAACAAATACGCATTGTAAAGGATGCACAGTATGTCTATCCATGCATTACCTATACACTGCTTAGTCCTCACTGGGGTCATGGGGGGCTGGAGTCTATCCCAGCTGACTCAGGGTGAAGGCAGGGGACACCCTGGACAGGTCGCCAGTCTATCACAGGGTGCACAGTATGTATAAAGAGTAAAATGAATGTAAATATTGGTATTATTTTTGCTGTACAGATGTGTAAAACTGCAATAGATTAAAAAAGAATAACACGTGAGGATCTCACAGTCAGGAATGGGGGTGATGTTTTTAAAGTGTAATTTAAAGTGTAATTCACACATTCAACCATCCGATCACCTAAAGTAATGATGGCCACTCACAGATGAACAAATACGGTAGATTAACTCTCCTATGCACTTGTCAATGTCTGGGATATGTCACACCGTATGCAAACAGTCAGTTCTCATGGTCAAGATGTTGAATGTCGGGAAAAGGGGCAGATGTAAAGAGACTCTGATAAAGAACAAGTCATCATGTCCAGATGACTGATTGTCTCTGAAATGGCATGGCTTGTGGAGAGCTACACATCCGTTGTAAGGGGGTCAGGTAAGAAGATCAAAAGGCAGATAAGTAGGCAGGCTGTTAGCAAACTAGAGAGAACCTTAAAAAAATAAAACTCACATTGGAGCAAAGTGGGATGGAAAAACAAAAGGCAGCTGAGGAATCCGGGCAAACATGTAAAAGTCTATATCGAACAAATAAATACAAAAAATTAGAAAATAATCAAAAAAAAACTAAAGAAATGCACAAGAACACACATTGGATCTGAGGGGAAGAGAAAGTCTTTTACGTAAAGGAAGTTCAATCTAGAAAAGAATATCAAAAGGCTGCTCAAAGAATATTTACCCTCAGTGAGATTTACCCTCACGAACAAACAGTCGCAGCTCAAAAACTAAGTCCTATTGAAACATTTCCTTCACATTGTGAAGTACAATCTTGTTGAGAACATGCTGATGCATTTTCATGTCCGTACTGTGTATTATATAGATTTGGTGGCAGGTTAGAGGGACTCATCGTTTCTGATTTTGACATTTTGGCGCTCAGCTGTAATGGGAATCAAGTGCACTCACCTTTTTTTTTTTTAACCTGCTGTTATGTTGCAGGTCAAATTGACCCATATTAAAGTTTTAAAAAAGCCAAAAATAAAAAATAAAAAATAAAAAAATAAAAATAGAAGAAGAAGAAGAAGAACAAAAGTTAAAAAGTGTTTTTTCAGTATTAAACCTTTCTTGCTTGGCTTATTAAGTGCAATCATCTGTTCAGGTCAATTTGACCTGTCAGTCAAAGTTAAGCCTAAAAGGGGTCAGAAGTTTTTCTTTGCAACTTTAAGACATATTTTGCCCAAATCACACACACACACACACACTCTCTCTCTCTCTCTCTCTCTCTCTCTCCCTATTCTCTTATCTACACATGTAAAGTGAGAGAGTACAGGTGTTGTTTTGACTTTTGTGAGCCTTTTCAGTTCCCATGGGCAAACTCCACCTACACTAAGTGGACACTCAGCAGGGACAAAGCATATAAAGATTCTCTGTAACAAACTCCTACCAGCGTTACACTCTGCAGCTACATATGCTATACTCTCTGTCAGAGCTTGACAAAATGAGCAACAGAAGTAACTCTGGAGGCTCTGAAACTCATCTTTGATCATGACAGTGAAATAAAGGAGGATGTGTCTGAAGGTGAAGACCATCTTGAGGTCAATTCTGAGTCTGATGATTCTGATTCTGAACCTAATGAGGAAACTGCGATTCACATTCTTCCAAGCAAGATATTCACATCAAAAAATGGTGAAATGCAGTGGTCTTCATCCCCAAATATACATCAGGCAAAACTGTCTGCACAAAACATGATGAAGGCAGTTCCAGGGTCCACTAGGATGGCAGTGATTCGTACGACAGACATCAAGTCAGCTTTTGAGCTGGTCATGCCCAACTAAATGTAGAAAATCATTCTCAAAATGACTAGTCTAGAAGGAAGGCATGTTTTAGGGGAGAAATGAAAGGAGCTACATGTATATTTGGGGGTCATCCTAATTGGGGTCTATAAGTCAAAGGATGAACCAATAGAGTAATGTAAGTAATATTGAAATGTTTATTGGGATTTTTTATTTTTTTTTCAAATGCTGGATTAAAAAAAAACAAACAAACGAAACAAATTCATTAAAATTAAACTGCAACTGCATAAAAAACATAAAAGATACCAAGACATGGATTTCGACAAATAATATTTAAAGCCTTGTGACCCATTTAAACTTTGAATGAAGTTTCTACAATATGTCAGAGCTACACGGGTTCCAAAGATGGCTGGGTTTTGGCAGTTGTCCATCCAACTTCCTGTTCATTTCAATGGGAGCTCTCAACACATTTTTGAAGAAATTTGTGATAACCGTACTACAAATCACAACCAAAAGTCATAGCACACTATTCCAGATCAAGACGCACATTTTTGATATATACTATGCATGGGTCTCCTCGAAGCTGCAGGATGCAGCAAAAATCGGAAGCTCCAGAAGAACCTACAAGAATAAGTCCAGGAAGAGTAATAAGTGTGCTTCAATGCTTATGCACTGGCATGAACTCAGCTTTCCAAAAAATGTGATAAGCCACAGTTAATTCATTATTTAACAGGGGGGGCAATTACTTTGTCACATTGGGCCAGGTAGGTTTGGATAGGTTTTTTCTCCCCTTAAAACATTAAATCATCATTTAAAAACTTATTGTTTACTTTGGTAATCTTTGTCTAATATTTTAACTTGTTTGATGATCTTAAACATTTAAGTGGGGGAAATATTGAAAAAAAAAAAGATTTCAAGAAGAGAACAAATACTTTTTCACGGCACTGTATGTGTGTGTTTGTAAATTGCCATTTATACATCAACCTGATAAAAACTGTGAAATAGAGGAAAAACAACCTTCAAATATTGAGTCAGTGCCATTGATGTCACTGAATCTGTTCTAAAAAAATGTGAGCTGCCACTCCATCAAATATGATGCAACAGAAACGAAGGACAACAAAGCTACATCCATTTCAATCAGAGTACCATGCAGCCTCTTCAGTGAACGCACCATGCTCTGCAAGCTTCGAAAAACAACAGCAGGTTACATTTCAAAAAAGAGATCTGGCCTGGTCTCTGTACAGGGATCTCCACGGTGTAAAGCTAATGGCGTTCTGAGTCCTTTGTACATGGCACAATTAGTTCCTACAATTAGTGCTGCAATTATTTATTTATGTTTTTGTATTATTTTTCTCTTTTCTTCAGAAAACAATTTAAGGAAGCTGCTGTGGGGTGTAACTATTCACATCTTTTTAATTCAAAAATGTACCAAAAAAAAAAAAAAAAAAAGTGCAAATTGCCCTGGAGTGTAATGTTTGTTATATGACTATATGCATATTCTTGGAGATATAGAAAAGGCTTATACAAATCATTTAGATTACATTCCATCATGTGAGTACGTCAATAGAGGAAAAGTAAACTTGAACTTGTTTTTGGTGGCAAGAAAAACAATCTTTAGTGAGAAGGTGTTGCTTTAGAGACAAGTTGGAGCACCATTCATTATATACAGTCATCCTCCAATTTATTCATACCCTTAAAGAAGGAAAAAAAAAAACAACTGTCACTGAAATAAGAATTGGCAAAAGTCACAATAAATAAAAAAATCATGAAAATCATGACATTGTTTTTGAATTATGGTTCAACAGAAATAGAAAACAAACAAACAAAAACAAGCAAACAAGCCTGATGGGACCCGTAAACTAGTATTTTGTTGAGCAACTCTTTGAGTCAATCACTGCAATCAAGTGTTTTCTGTAACTCTCAATCAGACTTTTGGCCCACTGCTCATCAGCAAAGTGCTCTGATTTGTCTGGGACACTTTTGGTTTGTTATTTTAAAAATTATTCTTTTCAACCACAATTTAAAAGCAATGTCATATTTCACTTAATTATAATTTAACAAATTTGTATTTATTATTACTTTTTTCAGTTTCTAGTTATTTGAGTGACTATTGTGAATTTTGCCTTTTCTTTAATGGAAGAGTATGAATGAATTTGAGGATGACTGTACGTGCTTTCTACTGACATGAATAGAGAAGCAGTTTCCACACAAGTATCATTGTTGGGGGTCAGCGGTTACTCAAGGGGGTTACTATATTATTAATGTGGAGTTCACAGTAGAAAAAGTGTCACTTTGTTTCTGTCTCCTGCTGACTTTACCTCATATTCTGCTGTATCGTTTCCACTGTTGTAGACTTGTAGTTCTTCAGCACAACCAAAGGAGTTCGCATATGTAGCAAAAGCAGGTGCATGAGAGGCTTTTAAGACACAGTCTGACTGACAAAACTGACAGAAAGATGTCAACTGCTCCTAATTGTAGTGTCCTGCATTTGATCTGTCAACAAAGTTTAAAAAAAATGAAATAAAATAAAAAAAAAAGACAGAAAGAAGGGGCTACAAATAAAATCAGTGAAACTGTTTCTATACTCTAGGTTATGTCTGTGTTAGAAGAAGGAGGACTCAGCTTCAGAGGTTACAACATGCTCCTGCTGGACTGCAACCTGCCGTATCCAAGTAGCTGGAAAAAATGACACCATGGGTAACATCACATTCTGATTGCAGATATTGTTGCCAAACTCCCCACTGGCATCAACAATCCCAAATTATCTGCTTAGAATGTAACATTATGTCATAATCTGAATATGGATGTCATCACACAGTGAGGGGGTAAAGCTTATGTTAATGTTGGCACACTATTAAAGCAATAATTCTCCTTATATTTAAGTGTCTTTTTTTTTTAATGCATGGCTAAAGTATAAACCTATGTCATCAGGTATAGATATATAAAGGAATAATGTCGGAATTATGCACACAAGTATGCCCAAGAATTGTTTGACAAAATAATAATAATATAGTGGCCAGATCTGAGTGGAAACTTGAGATGAGTTTGACACGCTCATATTCAGTTTTTAATAATAATATGTATAAAAAAAGCTAAAATAAGCTCTGAAGATTGGTGTTACTTTAACACATACGCACACACTCACATATATGCACAAAAAATAAAGATATACCAGACAGAGAAGGCTATGGGCTCTGGGGACTGGCATGACAGCAGTGGAGATGACAGATCCTGACAGGTGAAATATGAGTTCCACTGATGCAGGGAGCAGGGGGATAAGCCAACAAGGTTCTCTCAGACACACAACACCCACACATAAACACGCATTTATATCCCATCCTAACTCTCTCTTACAAATTCCTTCTCTTCTTTTGCCCAAAGCTTTGCAGAGACAAGGAAATGACTAGTCATACTCCTTTCATCCACCTTGTGTCAAAAAACAAGGAGGAAACAAAAGAAAATCTGTCAGCATCACCTCGTCTCAAAGGGTGGTTAGCAGGGCCGGCCCTGACCAATTTGGTGCCCTAGGCAAGACTGTAGGTGGCGCCCCCTAGCATCACAGTGAACTTCACTCCTCATTTTCATACAGTAACACAAACTGTATGCATGTATTCAAACTTTTATTTAAGTATAAACAACACACTAAGTGAAACTGAAGAAACAAGTGACCTGAATTAAAAATACCATATAAATAAAGCATAAAGCAAAAAATGTTCTATAGCGTTTTTATTTACTTTCTACTATTTACAAAACAAGGGGCTGTGGACCACTGAGGAATCTGACGTAGAGCTGCTCTGGTTTTATTTTAAATCATTTTTGATAAAAAGAAAGATGTGAAGTTTTGCTGTAAAAGTGTTCAGTTGTTGAATAAAAATGTGAATGACCTGTTTGTCACTCATTGTTAGAGACTTAATTTAACAATGAAGCTCTAATGTCCCATTTTAGGATGTAGAGCTCAAAAAGTTCAAAGGTTGGTTGATTGCCAACCCACATTCACAAAAAGAGGTACGATCAATGCAGGTTCTTTGTCAACAAGATGGCAGGAGTACAGAATAACTTAAAGTGCTTCAATTTATCTGTTGAAAATTCCTGTATTGTTTTATATTGCAATGACAGGGTTAGAAGAAATTGCAATGTCAGTTTTCTCCAGCATCGTGCAGCCCCTTATATATATATATGTGTGTGTGTGTGTGTGTGTGTGTGTGTGTGTGTGTGTGTGTATATATACACACTTTATTAGGTACACCTGTCCAGCTGCTCGTTAACGCAAATTTCTAATCAGCCAGTCACATCCATTAACTTAACAAGGTTCTCACCAGAAATGTTTGACAGCATAGCGGGGCTGTCTTAGCGACACTTCCTGGCTAACTGACGTGTATTCAGGCAAATATTTAACCACAGTTCTTCTACTGTTATCTTTGCTGCTATTCATTAGTGAAGACGGTTCAGCTAAGACACTAACGTAACATCTTTGCTGCTAACGGTAGAGACACTGCACTGGCGCTTGTTGATAAATATTTGCCTGAATACATGTCAGTTAGCCGGGTACAATCAACGTGGAGAAATGATCATTTTCCCGCTACATACCCTCGAAAACAATGCATTGGCCTAATTTGCAGCGTAATTTTTTCAGGCAGCAGCGTAACGGGCTTTTGTCTGTTATAATGCTGGCAACAACCTGCTTCATCTAATTAATTCCATCGTACTGACGTTACCGTACCCGTGTCTTTTTCCCATTTTTCTTCCTCTTCTTTCCATCCCTGAGCGCCACACTATTTTATTCTCTTCATAATGTATAAACTAATCTGAAATCTGCAGCCAAATACTGCCTGCACATTCGGGCCACTTCCCCTCCTCGGCATGTGGCGCCCCCCGTGGATGTCGGCACCCTTAGCATTTGCCTATACTGCCTATGCCAAGGGCCGGCTCTGGTGGTTACCTTCTATAAATGAGGACATACAGTACACACCAAGGCAGGAATCTGACTGAGGGCAGTAGAAAAAAACTGCCCCTACTAACCCCCCCTCCAGCCCATTGTCCATGTTTGAAACATAAAACCATAAGGATAGGTCGATACATTGTATAGATAGACAGATACTTTATTGTCCCCATTGGGAAATTCAGCTGGACCTCTCAACACAAGTAATTAAAAATAGAAATAAGATGCACACACAAAGGAGTAGAAGCTCTAAAATAAATCTGAAATGTGGTGTATACAGTCTGGAAGTTTTTTGGAGACAGACTGAGCAGCTTTTTGCACAATATAATGGAAAACTTTCCTTGCTACTAGAGCAAGGGTATCAAGTTGAACACATCCTGCCCTCTGTCGTCTCGAGATTATCTCTGCACCCAGTTACATATTTCATATGTACAGAGAGTGACTCCCCTGCTCGTCAGGGTACGGGGACACTTCTTTAAGACACACTGGCTTGCCCAGTCACGCCCCACCAGTTACCTATAAAGCATCTGTGATGGTGTGATTTCACTGATTTTTTGATCTACACTCAGTCAGGGTGCAGTGTGACAATCTGTACTACTTTCAAATTATCTGTATGTCTGTGTGTGGGTTACAGCATATATCTGCATACCTGTTGTGGTTTGGGTGTTTGTCTGCAGGAAGCCCTCCTGGATTGCTGTTTTCCTGTTCAGATTTTTTTAGATTTGCTCCTTTGTCTCCCCAGCTCCTGTGGCTGTAATCCCAAATACCAGGGTTTTGCTTGCAGCTCATGAGCTGATGCATCTGGTGGGACCTGTGCTGAGCGCAGACTTAACATCGGCTAACAGCGGGAAGAACCTCAGTTTCAGCCTGGTTGAACTGGTATCCGGCCTTCATTACAACTGTGATTCCCAATACCAGTGTATTGCTCACGGTTTTGTTCGATGTCATCCCTGCTAAGTGCCAACTTCCCTGTTGACTAAACAGCAGGTGAGGAAACTTTCTTCCAGTGCTTTCAGCATCTCTCTGTGAATGCCTGAATGCCCCTAAAGAGTATTGCTGGAGTGGTCCGCTAACACGCTCAGTGGTAGTCTGTGTTAAACTCTAAACTTTATAAAGTGAGGCATTCACTGCCACTGTGATACCTTTCCAGTGCGTTGCTTGCAGTGTCACAAGCACGTATGTTTGGTGGGATCCCTGCTGAGCACTTCCCAGTTGGCTTAGCAGCATGTGAGGACACTTTCCTCTGGTCATGTCAGCATCTCTGAAAGAGCCAACTGTTGCACCTGTTTTCCTATGCTAATCTATTGCTCATGGAACTAATGCACTCAGTGGGACCCTAACTGAATGCAGACGGTTTGAAATTATAAAGTTTGCACCTGGCAACCCCAGGAGACAAAATTTCTGAGCTTGGTTATGGACTTCAGGAGGGAAACTAAAATCCTGCCTCAGTCTCTTTCGGCTACATTCTGAGGCCAACTAGGGCCCAATGGAAGTCATGAGGCATAGCATCTATCTCCCTCACCTGTGCATGCAGTCAATCGAAAGTTGTCTGCTGAACTTGGGGTTTTGTCTAAAGTGGTCTCTCCAGACCAGGGTGGTGGTTTCTCAAGGGACTTCCTAACCTCTGCTGGTGGAGGGATTCAGGCAACAAAGAGCAAAGGGAAGCACTCTATGACCTGTGGTTCACTGCTGGCTGGTCTTCACAGATGCCTTCCCAGTCGGCCAAAGCATGGTTTACACCTACACTGTCTGTGGGGGTCAATGGGCTCTGGATTTGCTGTTAGATGACCAAGCGTGTAACATCTTGCAGCATAGAGCTCCTTGCCCTCTGGCATTTCCTATCAAGATGGCAAGGTCACCAAATCATTGCCAGGAAAGACAGTGACAGCAGCTCCAATCAATAGGCAGGTTGGCAACCTCACTGTGGTAGAGGGTTCACCCCCTCTTCTGCTTACTCAGAGTTACATATGTTGAAAACTCTGAACATGGCAGCAGAAGTCATGTCAAGGCAGACTCCACAACAAGGAGAGTAGTGACTCCATCCTCAGGGGGTTAAGGAGACTTGGTGACGCTTTGTCAGGGCAAAGGTTCAACCTTTTTAGTTGCAAAGAGTCAGCACATTGTCAACTTTTCTTTTCCCTTGTGGGATGATGACCTACCTCCGGAGTGGGATGCCCTGGGACTTCGGACTGTTTTAGTTAGAGACAGGGAAGTCTGCCACTACCATGAGAGGTGTAGTGGTGACACAATATTAGATCCTGGTCCCTCCCTGGATCTTGGGCATAGTCCGTAATAGGCTTCACCTTACTCTGAGTTTACTTTTGTCCAGGTCCTCATGAGGATTTCTTTTTCATTACTGGACATTATAACACTGACCAATTTCATTTCAGTTGTTTGTTCACTGATTTGCATAACATTTGTCTTTTTGTCTTTTATTTGAGGCATCTGAAAGAGTGTTTTATTTTATTTATTTATTTTTTTTACAATGACTAGAACTTTAGTCAAGTTTAGGGAAAGATCATGGTTTTGGATCATGTAATTAAAAATGTAAGGTTTGAAGTCACAGTAGAACGTATTCAAGCATTCGACAAGCTTGTTTAATTCTAACCAAGTGTGGCATATCCAAATATACCATCAAAAAGTTGATGTTGCCCTTTGATGCTGGGATCTTATTCAGGTAATATATATAATATATAGTGCTATTGCAGGTTACCCCAAGAAATCAAGATATAAGACAAACCGCAGCCTGACTGATAACACTGGGTCACGGTTGACTTGTAGGTTTGATTGTATCCTTCTCTCTCTCCATCTCTCCTCTCTTGTCTGTGGTTTACTCTCTAAATAATGCAGGCTTTCTGATTTATATTCTGCACAGACCCTGGTGGTAAATGGGCAAATATGGTAAGCGGACATAGAAGGGTGGACACACTCTACTGCTCCATTGTTGAGTGCTTGATTGAAATTGCTTGGTGCATCACGGGAGCACACCAGGCAATTACTCACACACATTGCAATTATGAGACAATATGGGTTTACAGACAAAAGCACTCGGGGTTGAGTAGAAAACAAGCACAAAACACACTTTGCTGAGAGCTACATGTTCATGGATGACTGAAGAGCTTTCAGGTGACCATGGTGAAGGTCTGCAGCTGTTGACAGAATTGTGGCTTTTGTCAATCACAGTTAACCACTCGTTTTGTTCTGGCAGTATGAGTGAAAATATCTGTACACTCTATTTGCAACACACAAACACATTTTTCCAACTGGACTCATTCATAACAAGACAATGTAATACTTGAATGAAGTAAGATAGTTCTCTCTAAGATAGCCCCTTTAATATGAAAAGCTGAATTTGTAAGCAATAAAATGCACTTTGCTTTGCACTTTGTTTTAGCTGCTACACCTTTACAGGGTCAGGTATGACCACAAACTAATATTGGCTACTGTTATCCATGTAAAGTCAGGTAATACTAATATGTTCGTTTGCTGCCACAGTTGACCTGTTTCCCATTAGACAGTTATTTGATTGTTATTATTAATCTAAAAATAATTGTGCTGTGTTTGAAGTTGATGTGTGTAAGTTGATTAAAATCACAAGTTAAATAAGTCAGTTAAAAAGTAGAATGAAAAAGTTAAAATGTTGTTTTTTGTACTTCGGCAGAGTGAGCCATCTTACCAATACATTGTGAACTATCTTTGATTCTCCGTGAAGAGAGTTGGACTTGTAACGGCTATCAGTAGCACAACGGAGCTTCACAGCATCGCTAAATTGTTCATACATGCTTTTGCCTTGGAAAATATTTGCCTGTAAGTAAAAGTGTGCACAAGCATGAAATACACTTCATATGTGTTTTAGAGCAGACGTTTCTGTTTCCGTCACTCCGCTCGTGATAAGAGCCGTTAGCAGCTAACCCGTGTAGCTAACTTTAGCTAAAGGTTTATTAGCTGTGGTTAAATGTTGTTCGTGTTCATGCTACATGTTTTGTTTCATGTTTATGTAGTGTGATTGTGTATTTATTTTATTTTCTCTGTATTTTCAGTTTTACAAGACGTTTGAAAGCTATCAAAAGAACAGTAAATGCCAAGGAAAGCAAGCCTTGCGTGTTTATTAAACATAGCTCGAACATGCTAACTGGCTGTCTAGCAGTGTGAAGCTGACGCAGTGTGAGGGCAGCACAATAATAATTTGTACAGCTTTAAACTATAGCTTGTTCAGATTAGAGAGTATAAAGACAGACACTAGGCTATAATTTCTCCAAAAAAGTTATGTATTACACGTCGTTCATTACTTTAAAAAATGTAATGCATTACTTTACATATTTAGTCCTGGTAGAAAGCCATTCCATTTGAGACATGGCTTTTACCCGACAACATAGATCCGTTGTCAGGTTATTGCCAGTTAACAGTATAAATTCAAACCTTTCCCTTCTAATAAAGGGGGCGAACACAAGACCTTTCTTTAATGCTCTGTAATAAAATGTTACCACAAAGCCAACAGCTGAGTTGAAGAAATCCAGCAGAAAGAGCTCTTCGTGGAAAAATGCGTCGAGAGCAAAGCTCAACTCCACGTCTAAGAGACTCAAACTATACTGAGTAAAAGTAACAACTGTAATTTGATTACTGAATAAACAATAATAATACATCACATTGCTGCATTACAGATGAATTCAATGTGACAACTTTTTACTGCCAACGCTGTATGTCAGGCATTCCTGTATACTGCATCATAAATGTTTGTTAGCTCGTTCTATTTTTGTCTAATATCTCAGTAATTCTGCAGTCTGTGCTGTGTGCGCCTCAGAATTTTAAGACATGTTCAACAATGACAGAGAAGGATGTTGCCAGGCTGAGGATGCATTTGGTAATCCTGTCATACAGACTTTGCGGTCTGAGTCAAGCTCTTCTGCTATCTGGCAGACATGCTCTCTGAGCCCAAAATAAGACTGCCAGCCCAAACACGCAGCTCTGAGTCTTGGCTCCCTTGGCAGTGCACTGTCTTCACATCTCAACGCCCCAAGGGTGAGAGTCTGCGGGTCATCACAGGCATCACTCCTTTCACTCTATGAAGCTGGCAGCCACTACTGAAGGAGCTATGACTCCATCCTGCCGCAAGGGTGTGTGACAGCGAACAGCCTTTTGCCCTGTGTTCAAGATGACTGTAAACTTGTGCCCTCTTTCATTTCTTATTCATACAGTTTCTCTTTAAGGCCATTCAAAAGGCAAAGGAGTGAGTTTCTGAGCTGCACACACTTCATGTACATTTATCTTCATTACAGCGATTTTAAGATATTTTTCTGTGTCTCTGCTTATAGAAAACTTTTTTTTATCTTAGTGTCTTATTCAAAGTCTAGAAATAGGATGTGCACAGGCCTGTGGATATGAGCATAAACACACCTGGCATGTTTCCAGCCATTACACTGCTTTATTGTGCTTAACATGGTGCAGCTGTTTGCATGACAACACACACATGCAAACACATTCCACTTAGGTGCACTCATGAAATGAACAGATACGTTCACAGACACATGCACACTGACAGGCACATGCACTCCCTTTCATGCAGGCTTTATAGTAGTGATGCAGACAGTAAAACCGGATTGCTTGCTTTTAATTTGGCTGTGTAAATCAATGGTACAGACGTTTCTGTGCTGCTGTGATAAATGTGTCTGCTGGAATGTCTAAGTCACTGCTACCTGGAACATTTCAGGGAATTAAATTCTGTGAAGGGCAAAAAAAAAAAAAAAAGGAGGACTGCTGCCATCAACGCCTCACGACAATCTCAGGGAACATTGCTAAAAACACAGCAACTTCCACTTCAGCTGGTTTTGGTAAAACAGTGCATCGCCTACTTTCACCACAATTCCGTGTATCACTAATGCTATTACAAAGTGTCGTGTCACTAGGTTGTTTACTCTAGCTAATACCAAAAGGACTGCCAACCAAACAAATGGGCAACTGCCCAGGGGCCACAATTTGACACAAAGACCTACAATATCGTAT